>NW_023995377.1:0-60000 GCF_015586225.1 Lucilia sericata | reverse complement strand
TATCACAGATAAAACTCAAATGATAACTATCAATCTGCATTCATTATTTAGTTACAATTTGCTTTGGATGAGTTTGAATGAAACCAAACTTCTCGGTTTTCCCCATTTTGGTACTTTTTTTCTTCCCATTGAAATAACAAACAATTTGATGAAATTTGTTGTCCTTAATTAAGTGTGGGGAATTTCGTGTCAAGTGACCAAACTTTTGAAATTGATGTTTTCCGATTTGGATGAAATTTGCACCAAGGTTAAGGGATAGTAGGATTTTCTTGCTCCGTCTATTTGTTTTTATCGTGGTTTTAGTAGACATGGATAGATCATCTAAGAATCTAAAGAATCCAAAATATGCTTGGTAGAGTTAAAGATGGAAGTAGCAACCAGCTATAGTAGTGTAGGGTATGAAAGGACTTAATATTAGCACAGCTTTTTCGAAAAAGAAAAAAACAAAGGATGACAACTATACAACAATCTAAAGACAAAATACAAAGAAACACAAAAAATCACAAAAAATGAGTAACGAGAAGAACATACAATACTATAGGGGCAAAAATATTAAACAAAGTACCTGTGTGAAAAGGATACTTGAAAATCACAAGAAAAAGATATACGGAAAATGCTAGCGATTTATATAAAAAGAATAAAAAACATGTCACAAGGAGATATAGAGACGAAATAAGACGTATGCAAAAAAAGGATGAAATCACATACACAAACTCACAAACAGGACAAGCAGCAACAAAGAGACAATCTAAATAAAATACATGTATGCATGCAGATGACTAATTACGAACATTAAATGACAAACAAGAGCGAAAAACAAGAAACATATGACGTCTGTATGCACTCTTGCTTAAACATATACATACATAAATGTATGTGTACTCACACACTCTCATTTATATTTGCAATGGACAAACAGGAAAATGTTAATGATGCATTAGCTTCTGTTTGTCTCTGTATGCTAAAGAGATAGAGAAATATTGTTTGAAAGTGGAAAAGGATATGGAAAGAGTAAGGTGATGTTTAAGAGTATAGAGGGGCTTGGGAGGTTTGAGGCAATGATAAAGATGAAAGGCTTAATTGCTTATAAGACTTTACATACGAATATTCACTAAATCATAATCACACATACATACATATTTACTTAGTGTAAGAGACTGGAAATCCTTTAAATATACACATACATAAAGTAACTGAGAGTGCCTAAGATGGGCTCATACATAATTATCTATTTTACACACATACATATGTATATATACTTGCATCATGTAACAAATGTGTCATACAAATATCAAGTACAAGTAAATATGTACAATTGTTGTAAAGTATATTTTAGTTAATTGTGGAAAGAGTGGGTTAAGCAGCATAAATACCAAAGACACAAAAGAAAGAATGAATGAATGAAAGGAAAACAAAAATAAACAAGTAGAAGAACAGAGTAACATGTGTATTTAAGACTTAACAATATCCGTTACTTCTTAACGGCATACAAAGCACACCAGAAACCAGTAACTGTAAAGAAAAATTATGTTGTAGTTGTTGGGTTTTAACAAAGCAAATATGTTTGTAGTAGAGCGTTTTGTGCAGTAGACATATTTTAACTTATGAACCGAGTCAAATAACCAAGAAATTTATAATGTAAAATTATAGTTGTTGTACCCTAGGCAATAGAGACAGGAATTGAGGATAAAATTGCTTTAAATTTAGAAAAATAGTTTTTTAGTATTACTTTTTTCGAGTTATTTTGAAATGTTCAAGATAATCTTTTAATTTCTTAATTTTTTTGCGAAAACTTTAAAAATTATGAAAATTCAATTGTTTTGTAGAATAACACAATCAGACAATAATAAATATCTGGGAAGTGATACCATTGCTCTAAAAGTTGGTTCCGAGTACAAAAAGAACCTGTTTAAAAAAAACAATTTTTCGTAACTTTAATCACTTATAAATCAGTAACTTAGTTTAATCTCTTCGTTTTTCAATACACTTAAAAATAGAACGTTTTCTATATAAAATAAAATGGACGCCAATATGTCATTACCAAGGTCTCGGCTTCTTCCTTCTAACACCGTTGAGAAACTAGAAATTGGTTGAGATTAAACTAAGTTACTGACATATACGTGGATAAAGGTTAATAGCTTCATATTACGTATGAGTAATATGCAGTTATCACATCAGAAAAATATTAATCATACGCTAACAGTTAATGCCTACACTACAGTGGTTTAGAAACTTTTGTTTTGGAAATAATTCGTAGTGAAATTTGACATGGTAGGAGATGTGTTTTTGAGTTGACTGAAGTAGTTGATCGTGGGCTAAATGCGGGCTATTGGGCAGCTCTCAAAATAGGGATTTTTATATTATACTCTACACCAGTTTAGTGGGGAGGGTATATTAGGTTTGTGCTGATGTTTGTAACGCACAATAATGTTGGTCCTATACCAACTTTAAAGTATATCAATAAAATAATAAATAAAATAATTTGGTATTTCTGCAATTATTAAAGATATCGTGGATAAAGGTGAATAGCTTCATATTACGAATGAGTAATATGTAGCTATCACAACCGAAAAATATTAATCATACGCCAACAAAACAACAGTTAATGCCTACACTGCAGTGGTTCAGAAACTTTTGTTTTTGGAAATAATTCGTAGTGAAATTTGACATGGTAGGAGATAAGGTGTTTTTGAGTTGACTAAAGTAGTTGATCGTGGGCTAAATGCGGACTAGTGGGCAGCTCTCAAAATAGGGACTTTTTTATTATACCCTACACCACTTTAGTGGGGAGGGTATATTGGGTTTGTGCTGATGTTTGTAACGCACATTAATATAGGTCCTATACCCACCTTGACGTATACCAATCGGCTTAGAATCATTTTCTAAGTCGATTTAGCTAAGTCCGTCCGTCTGTCCGTCCATGTAAACTTTGTAATCAAATTACAGGTCGCAGTTTTGAAGATAATGCAATGAAATTTGGTATACGATCTTCTATTATCCCAGGGACGAATCCTATAGAAAATGCTTATTTCACCTAGGTTTGTTTCACCTAGCCCCATACAACTAAACCCCCGAATAGGGTTTGTAAACATTGTAATCAAACTACAGGTAGCAATTTTGAAGATAATTCAATTAAATTTGATACATGATCTTTTATTGTCCTAGGGACAAAGCCTATTGAAAATCGTTAAGGTCTATTATTTCGCCTAGCCCCCATACAACTGAATCCTCGAATAGAACTTGTAAACCTTGTAATCAAACTACAGGTCGCAATTTCGAAGATAATTCAATGAAATTTGACAAATGATATTCTATTGTACCAGAGACGAAGCATATGGTTAACATCGGTCCATTATTTCACCTAGCCCATACTAGCCTTGATGACCCTCATGAACTTTATAATTATAGATCCTCATTAGACCCTAGCCCCTATACAAAACCCCCTTCAAAATATGACTTAAATGTCCAGAATTTTATTCAACAATAAATGGCTTAAGTATATCTGAAGCAAGGTACAACTCCCCTTAAATGTTTTATTATGAAAACTAAATCACATTTTATTTCTATAACTGGTTATATGGTCAACCTCGTATGACTATAATTTCTTACGTTTTTTTTATTTCTAGAAAAAAAATTTCTTCGAAACTATATAAAAATTTTATATGATTCTGAAAGAGAACTTAATGCGTAGGCATGTATAATAAAATTTGGTATATTTAAGCGGGTACTGGCCCCAACAGCCTCTTTCAAACTTGGCAAAATTTGAGCTAAAAAATAGCTTTAAGTAGAAAATTTATACAGCTGTATATGTTCCTTAAATATATCCCAACTATTTTTACTTTCACACGATAAATAACTGCACAATGGACACTTTCATCAAAAACTGAGTTTTTGGAACAAATATTCCTCGCTTAAGGAATTTCAGTATTTGTATATAAAATATGAGAAAACTGATGGAGAAAACTGGATTATGTTGAAAAGTTTTGTATCTATTCATGGTCAAAATTTAGTTGAGATATCTTTATACTGTTAAATTTTACTTTTATTAAAATCTTATATTTGTGATTTTCAAATATCTCTATATTATGATTTTTGAACTTTTTAAGTCCTTAGTCATTATGTTTCCAATGATATCAAATACTTGTATAAAACTATAACCTCTATGCTTTCCTTTTCATATTTTTAATGCTTTTTTGATGATTTGCAAGCAAATTACGCTAATTAATACTGCCCCAAAAAAAATTATCTTGGTTAGTCTAAACTGAACTGGTGATAAGTTTTATCCTAATCGGTTAATGAACAGCATTACGATGAAATTATGCATAAATAGGTTTAATGTTAACAAAAATCCCTCTATGAAAATGTATAAGTATAGGTCTATATTTCCCCTTGGCTCCATATAACCTCTTTTCCATAAAATCACTTCTTTTTCAAGAAATTTTTAAAATATTGTTTTAAATTTTCGTACGTTACTTTTGCCTTAAAAATATTGTATTTAAAAGGCCCGATAGGCGTATTTTTTTAGATCTGATGCATTATACATCCTTCTTTCAACCAAATCTAAACCACTACTAAGAACAAGTAAGAATATTGTATTCTACTTAACATCATCATAACCTCGACATATATATAAATTTCGAAAAAGGGCCTTTCGATCAATTATGAATGGAACTCTGCAAAATTTGAGGAACTGATTAATATCTAATGACAATACCTTCTATACAACTTCATTTCTAAACGATTTATTCAGGCCTGTCACAGAAATCCATTCCGATCGAAAGTTAGGCTAGGTCAAATATTGGACCGATATTACCCATTTTCAATAGGATTCGCCTCTAATACAATAGAATATCATGTGCATAATTTCACTGAATTATCTTCAAAATTGCGACCTGTACTGTGATTACAAGGTTTACAGCTCTTAACCATTCAGGGTTCAGCTCTTAACCATTTTCAATAAGATTCGTCACTGAGACAATAGAATTATTTTCTTTAAAAATACGACCTGTAGTTTGAATTCAGATTTGAACGTTTCAGTTGCCCTTCAGGGTAAATGAGTAAAATATTGAATCATATTTATACCTCTAGCTCCTCTCGTTTAGAGCCTATAGGGTTTTCAAAACACGAACATAAAATACTAAGATCGAATTTTCGAAAATCCTCAATAAACCTCATAATCTGGTAGCAAGTTGATAAAAATTTCACTTTTTCGAGCTAAGGGAACTACATATTTTAAAAGCTGAGTTATAATCCTGGTCAACTCCTAAAGACAGCAAGGATTTTTATCAGACTTTTGCAAAGTAGATCAGTTACTTTAATATTCTAAAAAAAAAAGAGTTTAATTTAAATTTTTTAACAAAATTTGTTTAAAATATAACAAGACAAATAGTTTCCTTTTTAACACAGTTTAAAAGTTTGTCCTTCATGTCACGAAACTATTTCACTTAAAACAATTAACAAAAATCTCCTGCAGGATAAAAAATCTCATACAGTTTTTCTTCCAATATCACGGTACAAGAAGTTTTAAAAATTGAAAACACACACGTTAATATCTTAAGTAAACTAAAGGAAACAATATCCTAAACATAAATATTTTCATTCATATATTTAATAATTTATGTCTACAAGGATATGTAAGAATGTATTAGTTGTTCCTGTAACTGAATGAATATTTATAAATGTATTCACATATATGTAAGTATAAGCTTACCGTTATTTATTTTAAAGATGATACTTGAATTAAGTCGTCTTTTACACATTTTGTTTTTAGAGGATTTAAAAAATATGTAAATTCTTTTTTTTTTTCTTGTTTTTTGCTTCATCTTTGTGGCAAGCTGACTGTTTTTTTCCATTTTGGGTACACTTGTTTACAACAATCCCTCATGTAAATAATTTTGAAATTTTAGTTTCAGCTTTTGTGTTTAAATTTATAAATTCTTAAGTCAAGTGGTTGGAGAGGCCTCTGCGGTTTAAGGCAGTTATTAACAGTTTGTTGCTTTAGCAAGATTTTTTTATTTTGAGGCACCATTGTGTTGTATGTTTTTAAAATAATTTTTATATTATTTATAAAAAAGGCACTTTTATTTTTAATAAATTTTTAAAATTATTTTTTTAACGTTAAAAGTAAAGGCACACAGGTTCGATTTTTTTTTTGTTGGTTAAAAAAATTAAACACTTGTTATTGGGTTATGAAAAATTAAAGCAAAATCTAAACACAGTTTTAAAAATTCAGTTTCTTTTAATATTAACACATTCCTACTCATAATGGTCTCACATCCACATCCACAGACACACACACACATTCACATAACCAGCTGCATGCAACCTTTTGATATTAAGATCTAAACAGCTACTGAATTTAAAGTGTATGATGCACTGGTATTTAATGAATAAATTAGCCGCAGGCAAAATGTCCATCATGAACTGAACCAGAGTAGTAGAGTAAGCAAAATAATACAACAAAAAAAAAAAACAGAAACAGAAATAATAATAATCAAAAAGTAGAGTAGAGAATGTAGTGCAATCCAAACGGCACAAGCAACAGAAGCAAAATGTTCTTGTATGATAAACTGTCTTCCTTGGTAACTCAAATCAGCTCGTCTCGACTCGACTCGATTCAACTGAACTGAACTGAAATTGAACTGAATTTAATTCACAGCAAAACTAACAGACGAACACAACAATAACAATAGCAAGACATGAAAAAAAAAACTATGAAATCATTTTTTTTTAAAGAAAACGAAAAACAAAATCCCAACAATATCACAGTAGCAAAACACGATGCTTGTGTTCTATTCTAAAATTTCGGATTTTTAGCTTTTCTTTAGGTATTCTATTGCAAATCCAAAAACTCTAACGTACGCTTCCGTTGGCCTTTGTTAGCTGTCTGCTCCAGAAATTCCTAAACACAACAGCATAAAGGTCCGCTGCTTTCGTAACAGTGTTACGAAATCATCATACAACTCGTTTTTTTTGTTTGTTTGTCTTTAATTTAGTTAATCTCTATTTTAAGTTTTGTTCTCTGTCTCTCTCTCGGTTTTTAATTTGCTCTTTCTCTTTTTCAGTAGCAGCTGAGTATAACTGTAAAATATTGAAATTAATTAACGCATGCTCTCTGCATTTGTCATCCACATCTTTTGTGAACGAGCAAATATTTTGTCTTTCCTTAAAAGTTGTTTGCTCTAATTTTTTTCTTGTTCAACAATGTGGGTTATTTTAAAGTGGTTAAACTTTGGCAAAGCTTCCTAACAGGCAGGCAAATGTAGCGTTTTTTTGTGGATTCTTTAACAAATGGCAGGAAAAAACTTCGCTGGAAGTTTGTTCCACATACGGGCGGTACCGCTACATAATGAAATTTCCCTATAATGTCGCTTTCATTTTAATATCGATAGAACTGTGACATTGCGACGGTACTCCAGTGAAACAATAGAGTTGGATAGCCTATTCTCACCGATTAGTTCATTCACCCAAAATATACATTAAAGCAACGGCTCATGAGTGTTATATTCCACTTATGGTCGGATCCGAAAAACTGAATCTTCTACTATCTGACACCTGCACGGTTCTTCAGAATGAGATATATGTCATCGATACAGCCGTGAGAAGAATCCGGAACTAATTCTCCAAAATTCGACCAAACAAACTTGGACAGCCTTGCATCATGAGCTGATACGGGTTCCCTTGCGCAAAAGGATCTTCACACTCCCCTGGTGATTGATAGATGATTGGGCTTTGAGTGAGACGGATCTCAAGTGGTCTAATATCACCGCTTGTAGAATATCCAGACTGCACTGGCCCACTCTGACAACGGATACGATTGACTCTTAGTAAGAATTCGATTAGGCTTCTAACTGGTATAATTACTGGGCACTGTATAATTGGACATATGTATGTCGGAAGGTGTGGGCTACCCACAATATAGCTACTGTAGAAGCTGTTTGGATGAAGAGGAAGTGGAATCGGTGCCACAACTTCTATGTAACTGCCCAGCCTTACAAGAGCACAGACTACTCTATCTTGGTAGAGCTCTTTTCCATTATCTGTACTGTCTCAGAGAGGCATCACTAGTAGACATGATCGGTTTTATTAGAAGCACCGGCTGGTTTTCACGGAGACCGAATGAACCAAGTAGTCAACGAAATTAGGTAGAGAAACCATTCTCTCAACATAAGGCAATGGCAATTCTAAGGGTATTACAATGCGTCACAAGGCCATCGAGTGAACTCGCTAACTAGCAAGCAACCCAACCGTAACCTATAGTCGGATAAGCTTATTTGAATACTTAATACAGTGGACATCACAACAGGACATTAAGAGCTTTCAATGCCCTAGTGTTTACCCCAATATATGTGAAGAAATGGATTATGTAGTGGGTTTTCGGGTTAAATAGCAACATTAACCCTTGTCTGCTTTGAAAACGACCGATCGAAACCATCGTATAGAGCGATTTCTGAGAAAGAGCTCTAAAAATCGTAAAAAGTAATTACTGACACCAACAGCGATAAATCTTAATAAAAGCTTTGTATGTATGTCACATATAGCTAATATGGACATAGCAACTGTTAGGGAGAATCTGTATAGCTGACGAACTTGCTAGGAATGGTGCGATGAGAAGGGAAGATGAAAACAACGTCTTTAAAGGCATCTCCGTTACAAACTTAAAGTCACTGGTTCAGACTGAGCTACATGAAATGACGCTTTAGCGAAAACACCTGTGTCACTTTGATGTCAACTTGGGCTCTTTATGATGCTCATAGGTCAAGTTTACTGCTAAGCTTTTGCAGGGAGCATATAAGAACGCTGTTATCAACCACAACGAGAAACTGTGTAAAGTATTCTCTGCCTTTCCTTGTAATGATTTGACATGGGGTCGAACCAGAGCAATAGATAATCTGGTACTACGCGTGGCCAGTTGCCAATAGGGCTTTGTCCTGGCTGGTCAGTTGGTTGAGGTTCTTTCGGGATCCACGTAGTGGCTGTGTTTTATACCCAAATTCGCGGGGAGAGAATGTTGGTTTAAGGACTGTCATATATATCTGGATTCACTCTTCGATACTGTTGCCAAATCAACAGATGGCACTAGGTCATATGATAGAGCAACTTTTCGCGTAATAGCGCTCCAATATAGGTTGGGACATTTTCAGGTTGACACTTGGTAGTTGCCTGTCATTATAGATCGTTCTTTATGGTATGAGAATGGAACTGGTGTAAGTTGGTCAACGATCAGGAAAGACTCCTCTGCCCAACATGAGACTAGTGCTGATCTAATACACCTTTTACTTCAGGGAAGTTCTCGGTGCTGTTAACATCTCAACAGGATGCATATTGTTTCAAGCTACGTGAATTATGGTTGACGCCTACCACTCAACTTGTCGGGGCAATTATTGGGTTCGATTTGACTTTGGTAATTCCTACATCCTTTGTCACATTATCTCGACATACAGAAAGATCCCGATTTATTGGCTTGATATTTCGGACTACCAGGTCTCTAGGTGCTGTTACCGAAGCAACAGAGCCTTGTGATGTTGTTGTGCGACTGAGGGTCGAGAAATTTGCCTGAACGGATCTTTAAAGCGTCGCTCATGACAACCCTTATACTTGATGTTCTATCTCGGTGTTACACCGAGATTATGGATTTATCGGGTGAGTCTGTTGGGGATTTGTTAATCCTCTTTTCTGATTCGACCGGCACTTCTCCGCCTGTCGGGCTAGTGCTACCTGTCATACCGCAGCGTGATCATTTGCCAAGAGATTAGATAGCTCGAGTACTTCAGCAACGTGCTTGTACATGGATCGGTAAATCCATGTACAAATTTTGTCAGCTGAGTGTACTTCATCTAAGTCTAAGTAAGTGGTAGACCGTTCTAAAGTCTTGGTCAATGAATAACAATGAAGGAAATAATACAACAGTTTTTTGAAATGTTAATGATGTGATTATTGACTAATGGTCTCATCTGAGGACCAAGTGTATATAAAACTCTACCCTCCTGAAGACAGGTTTTTAATATCTGTTGATATCTTGATCCGTTAGCGTGACATAAAGTCCAATGTCATTACGACTAAGGACTTTGGTGTTCGGAATACCTCAGAACTGAGAACCGCTGCAGCCGAACGTAAGCCTACTATCCGGGACACTTTTTAAGGGTATACCAAATGCAGGAAATGTATACAAATATTAGGAGCAATACATTTCTATATTAAAAGTTAAGCTTGGCCCACGGTTATTATGACACTGAACATAATGACATGTCACATCTTGATCTGTTCTTTATAGCCACATTCGCAACTGAATTCGTAAAGTATCTTCACGATTCCAAGATAACTTCTGAAATAAGTTTGATGATAGAATATAAAAACATAAATATACAAATTGTAAAAAGTCGTTTCTTAAAATCTACCATTATTGACATCACTAGTCCACAAACATTAGCATAATGTACAACATGGCACAATGTATCACTTGTCTTTTTTTTCTACTCAAAGCTAACTAGCAAGCAACCCAACCGTAACCTATAGTCGGATAAGCTTATTTGAATACTTAATACAGTGGACATCACAACAGGACATTAAGAGCTTTCAATGCCCTAGTGTTTACCCCAATATATGTGAAGAAATGGATTATGTAGTGGGTTTTCGGGTTAAATAGCAACATTAACCCTTGTCTGCTTTGAAAACGACCGATCGAAACCATCGTATAGAGCGATTTCTGAGAAAGAGCTCTAAAAATCGTAAAAAGTAATTACTGACACCAACAGCGATAAATCTTAATAAAAGCTTTGTATGTATGTCACATATAGCTAATATGGACATAGCAACTGTTAGGGAGAATCTGTATAGCTGACGAACTTGCTAGGAATGGTGCGATGAGAAGGGAAGATGAAAACAACGTCTTTAAAGGCATCTCCGTTACAAACTTAAAGTCACTGGTTCAGACTGAGCTACATGAAATGACGCTTTAGCGAAAACACCTGTGTCACTTTGATGTCAACTTGGGCTCTTTATGATGCTCATAGGTCAAGTTTACTGCTAAGCTTTTGCAGGGAGCATATAAGAACGCTGTTATCAACCACAACGAGAAACTGTGTAAAGTATTCTCTGCCTTTCCTTGTAATGATTTGACATGGGGTCGAACCAGAGCAATAGATAATCTGGTACTACGCGTGGCCAGTTGCCAATAGGGCTTTGTCCTGGCTGGTCAGTTGGTTGAGGTTCTTTCGGGATCCACGTAGTGGCTGTGTTTTATACCCAAATTCGCGGGGAGAGAATGTTGGTTTAAGGACTGTCATATATATCTGGATTCACTCTTCGATACTGTTGCCAAATCAACAGATGGCACTAGGTCATATGATAGAGCAACTTTTCGCGTAATAGCGCTCCAATATAGGTTGGGACATTTTCAGGTTGACACTTGGTAGTTGCCTGTCATTATAGATCGTTCTTTATGGTATGAGAATGGAACTGGTGTAAGTTGGTCAACGATCAGGAAAGACTCCTCTGCCCAACATGAGACTAGTGCTGATCTAATACACCTTTTACTTCAGGGAAGTTCTCGGTGCTGTTAACATCTCAACAGGATGCATATTGTTTCAAGCTACGTGAATTATGGTTGACGCCTACCACTCAACTTGTCGGGGCAATTATTGGGTTCGATTTGACTTTGGTAATTCCTACATCCTTTGTCACATTATCTCGACATACAGAAAGATCCCGATTTATTGGCTTGATATTTCGGACTACCAGGTCTCTAGGTGCTGTTACCGAAGCAACAGAGCCTTGTGATGTTGTTGTGCGACTGAGGGTCGAGAAATTTGCCTGAACGGATCTTTAAAGCGTCGCTCATGACAACCCTTATACTTGATGTTCTATCTCGGTGTTACACCGAGATTATAGATTTATCGGGTGAGTCTGTTGGGGATTTGTTAATCCTCTTTTCTGATTCGACCGGCACTTCTCCGCCTGTCGGGCTAGTGCTACCTGTCATACCGCAGCGTGATCATTTGCCAAGAGATTAGATAGCTCGAGTACTTCAGCAACGTGCTTGTACATGGATCGGTAAATCCATGTACAAATTTTGTCAGCTGAGTGTACTTCATCTAAGTCTAAGTAAGTGGTAGACCGTTCTAAAGTCTTGGTCAATGAATAACAATGAAGGAAATAATACAACAGTTTTTTGAAATGTTAATGATGTGATTATTGACTAATGGTCTCATCTGAGGACCAAGTGTATATAAAACTCTACCCTCCTGAAGACAGGTTTTTAATATCTGTTGATATCTTGATCCGTTAGCGTGACATAAAGTCCAATGTCATTACGACTAAGGACTTTGGTGTTCGGAATACCTCAGAACTGAGAACCGCTGCAGCCGAACGTAAGCCTACTATCCGGGACACTTTTTAAGGGTATACCAAATGCAGGAAATGTATACAAATATTAGGAGCAATACATTTCTATATTAAAAGTTAAGCTTGGCCCACGGTTATTATGACACTGAACATAATGACATGTCACATCTTGATCTGTTCTTTATAGCCACATTCGCAACTGAATTCGTAAAGTATCTTCACGATTCCAAGATAACTTCTGAAATAAGTTTGATGATAGAATATAAAAACATAAATATACAAATTGTAAAAAGTCGTTTCTTAAAATCTACCATTATTGACATCACTAGTCCACAAACATTAGCATAATGTACAACATGGCACAATGTATCACTTGTCTTTTTTTTCTACTCAAAGCAAAACCCTGAAGCAGCTTTGATACCCATTTATGCCAGGGGTTTTTTCTTTAGCCTACTCACACTTCCCATTTCTCCTCTAACAGTTTCTCAGTCAAAATCAGGGGAAATTGTAGAAAAAAAAGCTTTCACATCTGCCAAACGTATAAGAGTTTCTCTTTGCTAATTAATACTGCTGCTGGCGCTCACATACAGACATGAGAAAAATAAAACTGTTATTTTAAACATATAAAACCTAGATTTCTTAAAGTCATTCCACTGTTGCTTCTTGGTAAACGATTTGACCAAATTTTTTTTTTTTGTGGGAAGTAAAAAAAAATATCATGCAAGCAACCCTTTAAATATTTTGTTCTGTAAGTTTTCTTCTCATTTTCATTTTCTAGCAATTTGTTTAACATATTGTTTGTCCTTAAGTTTTATTCCTGCCTAAAGGGCGAGAGTAATACATGTGTTGGTTACATATTACATATGTATGTGTATGTGTGTTTTGCCTGTTTAGATCCTGTTAAGGTTTTGATTTTCAAATGATTTTCCTGTGTTGAAAGTATCCCAGTTTGTGTGTGTGCGTGTGTGTGACAAAACGAATTGTGGCAGTCATTTGTTAACATTTTCCTTATTGTTCATTGTTCTTTATTGTCTGTTATGGTATTAGGCTTTCAGAAAATTTTGTTGGTTTTATCGTGTGCCCTTTGTAATACGCGCATTTCAGTTTGTTTTCGTTTATGTTAAAATATTCTGTAATTAAAGTGTTATTTAACCTAACAAAAAAATAAAGTCGAAAACAAATACATTAACATTTGCCCCCTAGAATATATTCTTTTGTAATTTTGCTGAATTTTTTGTTTTTGTCGTTTAAAATAGATTTATGATGTGAAATTTTCACAGCATTTTCATGAGTATTTTAGGGATTTTTTTTTTTGGGAAAATGTGAACTTTTAATCGGCGTAATCTAATCTTTTGTTTATAAAGCAGACGTTTTTATGAAGAATTTTTTTAAATACACGTATTAGTCGCATTTTAAAAGTATAATTATGCAAATGTTTGAGGTTTTAAATTAATAAATTAGAAATAAATATTTCAAATTGTCGAAGAGCCGGGGACGCCCTGAACACAGCCTTAAGCTGTGCCTAACCGAGAGGGTTGAATGTTAAGCCGGCCAAGATCTGTCTACCTGATAACATCTAACCCTTTTTCTCCTGGAAAAAAGATACCGGTGACCGACGTAGTTAAGTTTTTAGATAGAGCTTATGGTGAATAATAAAGCACATCGCTACTAGACGCTATGTAAGAGAGGTCTTAGTCCTACTTTAACATACTGACTTCTTATAATCTGTTGAAATTCTTTACCCAAAAAGTGTAATAACTATAAAACCACCATAAGGAGTTCATCGTACTCTATTATAATATTTTTTAATATATTCAATAGTTTTTTTTATAGTATCTACATATGTATGTAAAATCGGGTATATTCGACTACATGTACATACATATAATTATACCCTATGTCACTATAGTGAGAAGGGTTTTATGCATTTGTACTCATGTTTGTAACGTACTAAATTTTTAGTACTATACCCACTTTAACGTATATCGATTGACTTAGAATTACTTTTTGAGCCGATTTCAAGATGCCCGTCCGCACGTCCGAATGTCCATGTAAACATTGTTATCAAAGTACAGATCGCAATTTTTAAAATAGTTTGAAGAAATTTTGCCCAAAGACGAAGCCTGTTGAAAATGGTTAAAATCGGTCATATATTTCAGGCCCCATACAACTAAACCCCCCGAAATGGAATTTTGTGCTCATAATTATGTAAAATTTCATTGTATCAATACAAGCCTTAATGACCTTGCTGAATTACGCAATGATCGGGACTCATAGTTCCCATATAAAGTCCGCTTCGAAAAATGACTCGAATATCTACAATTCACTTATAATCACTAATATTGCGAAGAAATTTAGCACAAATAAATTTTATAAAAATACTAGCTTACCCAGTGTGATTCGCTACACTGAAACCCATAATCCCATTTACATTTTTTTGGCTGTTATACTTACATTCCCAGATTTACGACTTTTAGTATTTATTATATATGGGAGGAGCCATGCCCACTCTTTCTAGTCGATTTATTCTTAAAACATATGTTCATATTGAATCTAATGCAACTTGTGCTACAGTTGAGGTCTGCTACCTGCTGTAGTTCACATGGATTTTGTCAGAAATACTATATATTTTCTCAGAAATACTATACAATAGTTTCTCTATATATGAACTGCCACGCCCACTGTATGCACTCCGCCCATTTTGTCCACAGGTGTTTATATGGATGTCATAGTTGTCCATACCAAATTATAGGACTCTAGCTGTAGCAGTTTCTAAAATAAACTACTTTTAATACTTACTATGTTTGTGGGCGTGGCACTTTGCTTACTTGAAATATCAAAATAAAAAGTAGCCCATAGTTTCTTCCACACATATACAAAACACTGCGAAAATTTCAAGAAAATGCGTCCAGTCGTTTAGGGAGTCTATAGACTTCAAACAAACAAATCATCCAATAAATTTAATCGGGATCGGTCCATATATGCTCCTATTCCCCATATAAATTAGTTTTCAATAAATTGTTAGTTGCAAATAATTAGTCAATAAATTGCTTAAATCGGAACCAAGCTACTATTGAAGAAAAATATTTAATATGCATAACTGGTGTAGGGTATCATAGGGTCGACAACTATACTTTCTTACTTGTTTTACTTGTATTTTTTGATTTTCATTTATTAATTTAATTTACTTCGCTTTACTACTTTCATATTACTTGGTCATTTGAATTTTGCAAATTCATGCAATACGAAACTAAAATAAATTAAAATGTTATACGTGGATACATTCACAATTTCTTAATTTTTTTTTTAACTTTAAAATATTTCATTTAATAAGCAATTTAAATATAACTAATGAAGAGCTTAGTAAACAAAAATTTGTCACTCGAATTCGACTCAATTCGTAGCGACGTGGGTGGGCAACTTTCGTTCGTGGGCAACTTTCGTTCGATATTATATATTATATGGGAGCAAAGGTAAATATGGACCTATCCTTATAAATTTTAGTCCGTTTACATTAAAGTTATTTATGCGAAATTTCATCGTGTTATTAGTGTTTATAAGTGAATTTTGACTTTCAAGTAATTTTCTAAAGGGGATTTGTTATGGGGACTAGGGTCAAATGAGGCCCTATTATTACGAAAATTAGTATTCTCATTTGAACTTATATAAAACTAAGTTTAGCCGATTTTTGTAGAGCTACAAGAACATTTAACATAATTATGAGCTCGAAAGCCATATTCGGGGGCTGTAGAGTGCGCTCAAGGTTTACATGGACATACAGACGCCCAGATAGACAGACAGACAGACTGACGGACATAGCTTAATCTACTCAGAAAGTGATTCGGAGCCGATTGGTATACTTTAAGGTGGGTGTAGGACCAATATTTTTGGGTGCTGCAAACATCAGCACAAACGCATATTATCGTCCCCACTATAGTGGTGTAGGGTATAAAAATTAAAAGTTCTAGATTGCTTTAAATTTAAGACGGTAAATATTAAGCTTAGATAACAAAGTTGCAAAGTCCACTTTGAGTTAAAATTGGTTAATAAATTTGTTCTTTTTTATAAATTTCTCAATTGACCCACATATTTACATTCGTACAGACTAAAATATTTATTTGAAAGCATAACTTTTTTCTCATTCTTAACACATTTGTTAAAATGAAATAAATCTTTTATATATTATACCAACTAACAACAACAAAACAGTGCAACAAATTCACTTAACCTTTTTTCTCATTCTTATGTATTTTTAATTTATACACAAATTTCTAAAAACCAAAAATATTATAAAACGAATAAAAATTAATACATGGACCTTTCTGACCATAATGTACCCTACACCAATAGAGTTGATTTCGAAAGAATCCTCTGTGCATAATAAGCTACTTACTACAATGATGTAGGGCAAAAAACTCAAACACACATACTTATTAAAACATTTGACCCTTTTTACCGTAAAATGTCCAAAAAAACATTTCGAAAACTTAAATGTAAAAGTGTTAGAGTTATGGGGTACGTAAGCTAAAAGGAAAAAGATATATAAACTTAAACACATTTAAGTGTTTTTTGAAGAATGGCCAAGTGGCACCATGATTTCTATTTTTTTAACTGCCTCTTAATAAAAAATATATATTTTATGAAAAAAAAAAAACAAAGAATATGGGACAAAAAAGTTTTTGTTGGTTTTTGTATTAGTTTGTACTCTTGGTTAAAGTGTAACTTTTTCTTATTGTTGTTGCTGCTGCTGTTGTTGTATTTTCAACAAGCAACACAAACAAAGTTACCAAATCAATTTTCATAATCACTTTGAATTTTCTTTTTGTTTGGTTTTTGTCTTTTCTTTGAGAAGGACCTGTGCTCTGTGTGCCTTTCAAGTGTTTACAAGAAAAATAAAAAATTTATTTGAATTTTTTACGAAAATTTTTTGGTTTATTTGTTGTTTCCCATTTTTTTGGTTTTCATTTCTTAAGAAAAAGTTTATTTTTGTTTAAAGGCATATGTTTGTTTAAAATTATTCAAAAACTTTTAAAAAATAAAATAAATTTAAAAGGTAATTGTTATAGTCGAATAATAAACACCCAGCTATAGTTTTATAATTAATTTAATCGTAAAAAATCGAGTAGTTTGAGTAGTCTTGAGATGCTGTGAAACCTTAACTATAGACTAGACTATAGACTAGACTATAGACTAGACTATAAACTAGACTATAGACTAGACTATAGACTAGACTATAGACTAGACTATAGACTAGACTATAGACTAGACTATAGACTAGACTATAGACTAGACTATAGACTAGACTATAGACTAGACTATAGACTAGACTATAGACTAGACTATAGACTAGACTATAGACTAGACTATAGACTAGACTATAGACTAGACTATAGACTAGACTATAGACTAGACTATAGACTAGACTATAGACTAGACTATAGACTAGACTATAGACTAGACTATAGACTAGACTATAGACTAGACTATAGACTAGACTATAGACTAGACTATAGACTAGACTATAGACTAGACTATAGATTAGACTATAGACTAGACTATAGACTAGACTATAGACTAGACTATAGACTAGACTATAGTCTAGACTATAGTCTAGACTATAGACTAGACTATAGACTAGACTATAGACTAGACTATAGACTAGACTATAGACTAGACTATAGACTAGACTATAGACTAGACTATAGACTAGACTATAGACTAGACTATAGACTAGACTATAGACTAGACTATAGACTAGACTATAGACTAGACTATAGACTAGACTATAGACTAGACTATAGACTAGACTATAGACTAGACTATAGACTAGACTATAGACTAGACTATAGACTAGACTATAGACTAGACTATAGACTAGACTATAGACTAGACTATAGACTAGACTATAGACTAGACTATAGACTAGACTATAGACTAGACTATAGACTAGACTATAGACTAGACTATAGACTAGACTATAGACTAGACTAGACTTTAGACTAGACTATAGACTAGACTATAGACTAGACTATAGACTAGACTATAGACTAGACTATAGACTAGACTATAGACTAGACTATAGACTAGACTATAGACTAGACTATAGACTAGACTATAGACTAGACTATAGACTAGACTATAGACTAGACTATAGACTAGACTATAGACTAGACTATAGACTAGACTATAGACTAGACTATAGACTAGACTATAGACTAGACTATAGACTAGACTATAGACTAGACTATAGACTAGACTATAGACTAGACTATAGACTAGACTATAGACTAGACTATAGACTAGACTATAGACTAGACTATAGACTAGACTATAGACTAGACTATAGACTAGACTATAGACTAGACTATAGACTAGACTATAGACTAGACTATAGACTAGACTATAGACTAGACTATAGACAAGACTATAGACTAGACTATAGACTAGACTATAGACTAGACTATAGACTAGACTATAGACTAGACTATAGACTAGACTATAGACTAGACTATAGACTAGACTATAGACTAGACTATAGACTAGACTATAGACTAGACTATAGACTAGACTATAGACTAGACTATAGACTAGACTATAGACTAGACTATAGACTAGACTATAGACTAGACTATAGACTAGACTATAGACTAGACTATAGACTAGACTATAGACTAGACTATAGACTAGACTATAGACTAGACTATAGACTAGACTATAGACTAGACTATAGACTAGACTATAGACTAGACTATAGACTAGACTATAGACTAGACTATAGACTAGACTATAGACTAGACTATAGACTAGACTATAGACTAGACTATAGACTAGACTATAGACTAGACTATAGACTAGACTATAGACTAGACTATAGACTAGACTATAGACTAGACTATAGACTAGACTATAGACTAGACTATAGACATAGACTAGACTATAGACTAGACTATAGACTAGACTATAGACTAGACTATAGACTAGACTATAGACTAGACTATAGACTAGACTATAGACTAGACTATAGACTAGACTATAGACTAGACTATAGACTAGACTATAGACTAGACTATAGACTAGACTATAGACTAGACTATAGACTAGACTATAGACTATAGACTAGACTATAGACTAGACTATAGACTAGACTATAGACTAGACTATAGACTAGACTATAGACTAGACTATAGACTAGACTATAGACTAGACTATAGACTAGACTATAGACTAGACTATAGACTAGACTATAGACTAGACTATAGACTAGACTATAGACTAGACTATAGACTAGACTATAGACTAGACTATAGACTAGACTATAGACTAGACTATAGACTAGACTATAGACTAGACTATAGACTAGACTATAGACTAGACTATAGACTAGACTATAGACTAGACTATAGACTAGACTATAGACTAGACTATAGACTAGACTATAGACTAGACTATAGACTAGACTATAGACTAGACTATAGACTAGACTATAGACTAGACTATAGACTAGACTATAGACTAGACTATAGACTAGACTATAGACTAGACTATAGACTAGACTATAGACTAGACTATAGACTAGACTATAGACTAGACTATAGACTAGACTATAGACTAGACTATAGACTAGAGACTAGACTATAGACTAGACTATAGACTAGACTATAGACTACACTATAGACTAGACGATAGACTAGACTATAGACTAGACTATAGACTAGACTATAGACCAGACTATAGACTAGACTATAGACTAGACTATAGACTAGACTATAGACTAGACTATAGACTAGACTATAGACTAGACTATAGACTAGACTATAAACTAGACTATAGACTAGACTATAGACTAGACTATAGACTAAACTATAGACTAGACTATAGACTAGACTATAGACTAGACTATAGACTAGACTATAGACTAGACTATAGACTAGACTATAGACTAGACTATAGACTAGACTATAGACTAGACTATAGACTAGACTATAGACTAGACTATAGACTAGACTATAGACTAGACTATAGACTAGACTATAGACTAGACTATAGACTAGACTATAGACTAGACTATAGACTAGACTATAGACTAGACTATAGACTAGACTATAGACTAGACTATAGACTAGACTATAGACTAGACTATAGACTAGACTATAGACTAGACTATAGACTAGACTATAGACTAGACTATAGACTAGACTATAGACTAGACTATAGACTAGACTATAGACTAGACTATAGACTAGACTATAGACTAGACTATAGACTAGACTATAGACTAGACTATAGACTAGACTATAGACTAGACTATAGACTAGACTATAGACTAGACTATAGACTAGACTATAGACTAGACTATAGACTAGACTGTAGGCTAGACTAGACTATAGGCTAGACTAGACTATAGGCTAGACTATAGACTAGACTATAGACTAGACTATAGACTAGACTATAGGCTAGACTATAGACTAGACTATAGACTAGACTATAGACTAGACTATAGACTAGATTATAGACTAGACTATAGACTAGACTATAGACTAGACTATAGACTAGACTATAGACTAGACTATAGACTAGACTATAGACTAGACTATAGACTAGACTATAGACTAGACTATAGACTAGACTATAGACTAGACTAAGACTATAGACTAGACTATAGACTAGACTAGACTATAGACTAAATGACTTTCGGAACTGAGGATTACAAGACTTATATACAGACGGACGGACATGTCTTAATGGACTCAAAATGTTGTTCCGGAACGATTGGTATACTTTAAGATAAAGAAACCCACTATAACCTCCCAACTATAATGAATTAGGATAATAATCAGCTGGGGCACTGGTTAATTAACGTGCTTACCTAATGTCCTAGTATTCATGCCTTATGTATGTTAGTGTTATAAAATAAATATGTTTATTTATTATAAAATCAAAATCTAAATACAATAATAAATATGGAAAACATACAAAACCAAACATTTCTTTTCTCTAACATGACAAAACAAAAATTGCTGCAGGAGCAGAAAATTTCCATAGAAACTTTTAGTCTAAACATAAGTAAGGCAAATGTATACTGCAAACAAAATAAACAATTTATATAGAAAGAAATATAAACCAGGGGATGATGTTGTTAATTTACTTTATTTATTTTTAACTCTTGCTTTTCTCAGAAGCTTTTTACAATTGGTTTCCTTCAACATTTTGTGAGATTTGTTAAAATTTTTATACAAAAGACACACTTATTGTTTTTAGATTTTTGTCCACTGTTCTCTGCTGGTTACAAGGTTTACTTTACTTTATTTTGTGGTCTCTTATGGAGTTTAAGTTAACCCTTTTTAAGGCAACAACAACAGCAACAAACTATAGATAAAAAAGTTACAAAGTTTTTTAACCGAATCGTAATGTATTAAAACGAACAAATATAATAGCAACAAAAAATTCAACAAAGTTTGGCATAACCAACAACATTTTTGTAGTTTATTTATCCGTTTCCTGTCAGGAACAATCAGAATTTAGTTTTATTTTTTTTTCACTCAACTTTTATTTTTTTCTTATTTAATGTGTGTGAATTTTTTGTTTTCTTAACAACATTTTCCATCAAACACACACATTCGTATGTAGTATTAAATTATATACATAGAGAATATCCTGTATCATCGTCCTTACACACACATAAATAAATAAACTTACACCCACACAAATATTTTTGTTACACAAACACATACATACATACACTCCTGCATGTTTGTAAGCTTTTACGTGGAAAATAATATTATCCTTGCATGTCGGTATATCTGTATGTCGGTATGTAACTGTGTGTTTTTTTATATTTGTATAAGTTACAATATTTTAGCTGAGTATTTATTTATTTGTATTTGTTTGAGGGAATGTCCGTAAAATGAAAACAAAAACTGGTTGAAGAAAACAAAAAAACAAACTTAGTCCTTGTTGTGTGTTTTTGTGACTGTTTAAATAAATTGAACTTTCGGTGTACTTTACAGAACAGAAAAAAAGTAAAACTAACAAAATTAAACTACTTCCTAACACACATACATCCACAATCGGATATACAAAATCATATCATATTTGCTTCAGTTTATACTTTTTAAATTAACAGATTTGATCAAAATATAACAGTTATCAATCTTGAAGTTATATTTGATTAGAAAATAAATAAGAATTGAGAGCCTGTTCAAACTTTGGTAAACTACAGTAGCGTTAAGTAATCATTTTATTACTGGAATATACATATTATTATATATTTTTCATACAAAAAATATAAATGTATGTATCTCCACATTATCGAATGAATTACTACTACATCAGCTTAAAGCTGATCTTTCGATCAGAACATTAGAAGAGATATCAATCTTTAATGTCTTACTTCAGTCTCTTCCATTTTCGATAAAGTTAGACTATGTTCAAAAAACATGGTCATGTGAATCGCAGAGACTTAGTTCTGCGACTAAGTTCTCACATCAGAATTGTCATTGGTTGGTTTATGTGTTAGCAAACTGTCAAGTTGCTCACAACACTCATCATTAGATACATATATCGTAGTATTTATGAATGTGCAACTTCGACAGAATTCATTGAAGGGGAGCCCAAGCCGACTAAGTAGCATATCTGCATAGAAAATGTTCATTTATTACTGACATCATGTTTGATATATCCCGTCTTTTTCGATTTTTAAGTTGCTTAGGGCATTTCTCATTGGAAGAAGGCCACACTCACTTGGCCCCTCTGCATGTGTCCAAAATGTTTCCATCTATTACAAACCCTTTGAAGACAACCTGAAGATACTAGTTTTAATAAATCCAGCAATTTAGCTGAGTAGCTAAATTGCCTGTTCATTTCCTGAACTATAGTCGAGACTATACACAGAACTATAGACGAGACCGTACACTGGAATATAGTCCATACTATAGACTGATCAGTACTTCAGACTGTAGAAGAATCTATATAATACACCATAGTCCATACTATAGATTGATCTAAAGTCAACATTATTGAAAACTGATCTGCAGTCCAAACTATACATAAATTTAAATTTCAGACTATATACTAATCTATTGCTCATCTAATCTATAGTCAAATCTATAAATCTAAGTCCACACTATCGACTGATATATAGTATAGACTATAAACTGATCTATAGTCCAGACTATAGATTGATCTATAGTACAGATTATAGACTGATCTATAGTCCAGACTATAGACTATCTATAGTCCAGACTATAGACTGATCTACAGTCCAGACTACAGACTGATCTACAGTCCAGACTATAGACTGATCTACAGTCCAGACTATAGACTGATCTACAGTCCAGACTATAGACTGATCTACAGTCCAGACTATAGACTGATCTATAGTCCAGACTATAGACTGATCTATAGTCTAGACTATAGACTGATCTATAGTCCAGACTATAGACTGATCTATAAACCAGACTATAGACTGATCTATAGTCCAGACTATAGACAGATCTATAGTCCAGACTATGGACTGATCTATAGTCCAGACTATGGACTGATCTATAGTCCAGACAATGGACTGATCTATAGTCCAGACTATACTCCAGACAGTAGACTGATCTATATTACAGACTATAGACTGATATATGCACTAAGCAATACGGGATATATTAAACTTGCTGTCAGTAACAACTAAACATTTGCCATGCAGACATGCAAGTCGGCTTGAGCTCCAGTTCAACGAATACAGTCGAATTTGCACATTCATAAATACTACCATATATCTAATGAGTGGTGTCACACCACTGGTGTGGTCTTATCAAAACGGATTCCTTGCGACGCTTCTTGGCAGTTTGCTAACATATAAACCAACCAATTGCTCTAGAGTCCAGACTATAAACTGCTCTATAGTCGGGACTATAGACTGATCAATAGTATAAACTATAGACTGATCTATAGTACAGACTATAGATTGATCCATAGTACAGACTATAGATTGATCTATAGTCCAGACTATAGATTGATCTATAGTCCAGACTATAGATTGATCTATAGTCCAGACTATAGATTGATCTATAGTCCAGACTATAGATTGATCTATAGTCCAGACTATAGATTGATCTATAGTCCAGACTATAGATTGATCTATAGTCCAGACTATAGATTGATCTATAGTCCAGACTATAGATTGATCTATAGTCCAGACTATAGATTGATCTATAGTCCAGACTATAGATTGATCTATAGTCCAGACTATAGATTGATCTATAGTCCAGACTATAGATTGATCTATAGTCCAGACTATAGATTGATCTATAGTCCAGACTATAGATTGATCTATAGTCCAGACTATAGATTGATCTATAGTCCAGACTATAGATTGATCTATAGTCCAGACTATAGATTGATCTATAGTCCAGACTATAGATTGATCTATAGTCCAGACTATAGATTGATCTATAGTCCAGACTATAGATTGATCTATAGTCCAGACTATAGATTGATCTATAGTCCAGACTATAGATTGATCTATAGTCCAGACTATAGATTGATCTATAGTCCAGACTATAGATTGATCTATAGTCCAGACTATAGATTGATCTATAGTCCAGACTATAGATTGATCTATAGTCCAGACTATAGATTGATCTATAGTCCAGACTATAGATTGATCTATAGTCCAGACTATAGATTGATCTATAGTCCAGACTATAGATTGATCTATAGTCCAGACTATAGATTGATCTATAGTCCAGACTATAGATTGATCTATAGTCCAGACTATAGATTGATTTATAGTCCAGACTATAGATTGATCTATAGTCCAGACTATAGATTGATCTATAGTCCAGACTATAGATTGATCTATAGTCCAGACTATAGATTGATCTATAGTCCAGACTATAGATTGATCTATAGTCCAGACTATAGATTGATCTATAGTCCAGACTATAGATTGATCTATAGTCCAGACTATAGATTGATCTATAGTCCAGATTATAAACTTTTCTATAGTCCAGACTATAGACTGATCTATAGTCCAGACTATAGAATGATCTGTAGTGCAGACTGTAGAATAATTTATAGTCCAGACTATAGACTAATCTATATTCCAGACTATAGAATGATTTATAGTCCATTCTATGCACCTGTAGTCGAGACTATTGACTGACCTATACACTTATCTATAATCCAGATTATAGACTAAGTCCAGTCCTAGATAGTCCAGACTATAAACTAATCTATAGTCGAGACTATTCACTGATCTATAGCTTAGGCTGTTGACCATATACTATAGTCTAAACAGTACACTGATCTATATTCCGAGTTATATAATAAATTAATTCCGTCTACAATGCACCCTCAATATACACTCGCTTCGCCTAAATCCATTTTAAATCATTTGAACACAAACTAAAATAACATAATGATCACTTCAGCAAACTTACTGCTATATCTTTAACCACAATTATCTCCCACATGTGTGGGTATACGTATTTATATGCTTAGATCTAAATCGTAGTAGAAACTTAAACTTGCACAAAAGTTTTGTTTTGTTTTAGTTCATTTATATTTATTTTATTTCGATTCATTTCAAAAGTCTTAATTTTTATACACCCTTCTTACTCTTTTGCCACCGCTCAATATCTTTTACACTCTAGAGTTTACGATATAGTACAAGTATGTATATAAATAATATATTTAACTTGAGGGGGTGCAGTCAAATGTCAAAATCTTTTTGATTTTTGAAATCAACAAAAGTTTATCTTCTTCATCTTGTTGGGTTTATTATTATTTTACTTCTATTCTATTTACTCTTTATAATATTCTTCAAAATATGACATCTTAAACAAAAATTCTGACATTGAGTAGCCAATAATGTACGACTAGTAGTATTCACATAAGTGAGACATTAGACTGGACTGGTATACTATGTTGGAACGAACAATTTGACAGACAATCCATATACCAGTGAAATTAAGTGAGGTTATAGGACATTTATAAATTGTTTTGCAAAGTATTTGTTGAATTTTAAATATTCTTTGATTTGAATAAATCAAAATAAAAAGTTTACTGTTTAAAACTTATTGCCCTTAGTTGTGGTTATTTAAAATTCAATTAATATAATGTATTTCAGATTTAGGTAATAATAAGAAATTTGAATGAGGTTTTGCTGTCATGACGTATGTCAAGTAAAGTTTACAAAAATTATACTTGATCTTTAGAACAAATAAAATTAATTAAGAATTTGTTTAATTGGGTCAACATTTAAGCTGAAATATTAAACAATTTTGGTATTCATAGTTTCTTTAAAGCTCGTATTTAACGTTAATTTATTAACTTAAATACGAATATTAATTTAACGATAATTTTATAAGAAAATAAAAATAATAATCTTTAACATAGTAACAATTACTACATAATTATAATACTTATAAATAGCATTAATTTTTTTTTTCGGATTAAACACCAATTGAAACTGTGAATTTCCAAATAAATGCAAATAATCTTGTTAAATTTAACATAAATACATGTATTTTAAACAAGAACAGATGCATACAAAAAAAAAGAATATTGTAAAATATGAAAAATTAAAACTGTTAAAAATCATTGATAAAAAGGCACACACCAACATGCCACTGACACACATATTGATACATTTAATAAGTAATAAATATTGAACATAATTACGTATAAAAACAATTGCAAATAATAAACCAAATTAAACTAGACTTTTAACAGGCCGATATAAAATGTAGACTTTTAACTACTGCAAGTGGATATAAGGATTGAAGGATACAATGGGAAATAAAAAAAGGAAATAAATAGATAATAGTCCAGACCATAGACTGATCTATAGTCCAGACCATAGACTGATCTTTAGTCCAGACTATAGACTGATCTATAGTCCAGACTATAGACTAATCTATACTCCAGACTATAAACTGATCTATAGTCCAGACTATAGACTGATCTATAGTCCGGACTATAAACTGATCTATAGTCCAGACTATAGACTGTTCTATAGTCCAGACTATAGACTGATCTATAGTCCAGACTATGGACTGATCTATAGTCCAGACTATAGACTGATCTATAGTCCAGACTATAGACTGATCTATAGTCCAGACTATAGACTGATCTATAGTCCAGACTATAGACTGATCTATAGTCCAGACTATAGACTGATCTATAGTCCAGACTATAGACTAATCTATAGTGCAGACTACTGATCTATAGTCCAGACTATAGACTGATCTATAGTCCAGACTATAGACTGATCTATAGTCTAGACTAAAGACTGATCTATTGTCCAGACTATAGACAGATCTATAGTCCAGACTATAGACAGATATAGTTTGGACTACAGACAGATCTATAGTTCAGACTATAGACTGATCTATAGTCCAGACTATAGACTGATCTATAGTCCAGACTATAGACTGATCTATAGTCAAAACTATAGACTAAAAAAGGAAATAAATATTAAAATTGCACAGAAATAGGTTCAATATGACGATCTGTTGTTCTAGTATCTAATCTGATGGATTTGGTATAAAGTTAATCATAACTCTTCTATAATCTAAGTAAAGCTAGTGTCTTTAAGGCTTAAAGTACATCCCTATAATCTGGGAGGTAAATAACGTTCTTTGGAAAAGAAAGATAGTGACAGAGACAACGTTACGTGACCAAGTTATCCTTCGTAATTTAATTGGTATATCAGTCTGAACTCTTAAATGCAACTATAGAGACCTAGATAGTTAGTTAGAATAACTAACCGCCCCTTAAAGGCCGGTGGTAATCTTTGCTGAAGTACTCGAGCTAGCTAATATCTGACCATTGCTGTCCCGTTGCTTAACTTTCGAGATGCAAAGCATCACTTCCTTTTACAACCACGCAGATGGAATGACCTCTGTTGAGTCGGCAACAGCACTTAGAGACGTAATCGGTAGATCGAAACACGAATGCATCAAATAAGCGGAGAACAGAGTAAACCCTGAACATACCTGGACAAGAAAGGAAAATTCAATGGTATTACATCTATAAGATACCTTACAACCATCACCATTTAACCCAGAAAATCAGAAATACATCCGACAAACTCACTCTAGGTATACGGGTGGGTAAGATCCGTATACCGCTACATCCATATACACTCAATACCTACTCATTTCCTACGCTTAGTCCCACAGTCACTCCTCTACGGGGTATCTGTTGTTTCGGCAACAGCACCGAACTTACCGAACGACATTCGTTTTCCGCGACAATCTTTTTCCGCTCTAATAACCGGTACAAAACAAAGTGCAATACTCTGTCCTGCCGGCTACCCGTAACCAGATTATGTGGTTTTCTGGTTCGACACCATGTGAAATCATTCCAAGAAAAGACCGAGGCTTCACTTGTTCAACTCCAGTTTATAGTCACCGATTTGCTACAGCGGCATGATTCCACTTCTAGCATTGTGTATTACAGTTCATCGAATGATCTGAGAAATTAAATCCATTTAGCACTATTGAATACAGCAGAGCTTACAACTACACTAAGTGCGAGTTTGCCAGCCATAATATTCCTCTCAGGTTGACTATGACCAATTGAAGCACAGGTTCAAATCTCGCTTAATCTTTGAAGCCACCTCTGACCATCGAGTAAAGGAAATCGCAAGCAGTGTTCTAGGTAGATGATTTTACATCAAGAGTCTTTGAGTTGGTGATCGTAATCGATCAATTGCTGATATACAAGATGAGTTTAGTCGTATTTACATGCCTGTTCTGGCTTTATTGGTCTCTGTTTAAGATATATTTCAGTCTAGTCTTAACTTCAGGTTTCAGTCAGATTAACTATGTCCAATTATAGCACATGCTCCAATCTCAATCTGCCTCCTCAGACTCCCGAACCTCTTTGACGGTACCTCTGATCATCGAGTGGAGGAAATCAGGAAACTGTGTTCCAGAAATCTTGCACGATGAAGCTCTCTTAGATGATTTTACATCAAGAGTCTTTGAGTTCGTGATCGAAATCGATCGATTGCTGATATACAACTTAAGTGTATTCGTATTCACATGCCAGTTCTGTCTTTGATCAGAATCTGTCCAAGTAGATTTTCTCGTATGTGATATTTTTGTCTAGTCTTCAAGCGACCTTCCCATGTTATGCTCTAGTTGACTGTAACGAATTGTAGCATAGGTTCTAATGTCAATATCCTTCTTTAGACTCCCAAATCTCACTTGATCTTTGACGCCACTTGTAATCATCAAGTAGAAAATCGCAAGCTGTAGACTGATTTTTTAAAATCGATTTGTGGATGGATCGAACTTAGCTTCTAAATGTTTTAAATATATGACGCAATATATCGAAGGGGACATATTAAGATTGTTGTCAGCGTGGCAAAATGACTTTCAATTGTAACCACTTTCAAGGACTACAACATGTCGTCCTCATTACTTAGAAGTAGTCTAATAACGCCTTATTAATAATGTGTTATATAAATACCTTCTAATTCATTGGTCATCCTTGAAGATATAGAAGCTGTATACGTTTCTTCATACGATTTATACTGACTAAGATATTCTTATTACTTGTAAGCGATTGTGTTATATTGTTAAAATAACGACTTATATTTTAGCATTTTAACCCCTTACTTGGTAATGTAATTATTTTCCCGGGTATTTTTTCGACAAATCTATATATATATATATTATTTACCCATTGTGCCAGCTCATAATTATGGACACATGTCGCACATACTCGTATGCATGTTTATAGAATTGAACAGTTGCATATCGAGCTCATACCTTTTATATCACTTGTAATGTAATTTTTATTTAAATGAAATAAAAGTGCAATTTGTATTGTAAACACAAATACACAGGAGACTACGATGAGGTGAATTCCAACTACACTACGTAAATTTTACATTAAAAATCGAACACAAATAAAATATGTATATCAGACGTAGAACGATATAATTGAACATGTGTCTATATGAATATATGAAGGAAGGCAAAAGGACATTAATTATACACATACAATATGAATTTAAATGTTATGAATTTAAGAAGAAAATACAAAAAAAATGTAAACATACAAATATATGCAATACATATTTAAATATTGATAGTTGTATTTGTAGGTATGTCCGAAAAAAAAGGAAGTGATATTTGTATCAGTATAAAGTAAATGTAAACTATGTATACGGGTATATGAAACTACTGTATATGTGTCTGTATGTTAAGTAGCACTTATGTATTTTATTTAAATATGTACATATGTATGTATGTATATTTGTATGGCTTTGCATATGAAAATATCTGTGAGATTTAAAGAATATGATAAAATATGGAATTAATTGAATTTTAAGCCTATACATGAAAAATAAAAATACATTTACTTGTATGTAGGTAAAAACATACATACACACATAACTATCATTGTATGTATGTGTGAAATAAAAATTCATATTTTTATAAATTTACACTTACATATACATACATATGCATGTATATAGTATGTGTCAAGTGTAAATGTATGTCATATTGAGGCTATAACCAGAGGATGTTCATATTTTTCTACATACACTGACACACACACACATACACTCACTTAATAACAAACACATAGAATGTGGTTTATATCCTTTAACCATATTGTGGTCTTAAATATGATAAAAACTGTGCAACAAAAACTGTTTTTTTTTCTTCTTGTAAATCTTGCACACTTACATTCGAACATATGATAAAAATTATGATAGCCTGACACAAAATTAAAAATCGATTTTAAAAAGAACAACAATAACAAAAACTTATTGAATTTATACAAATAAAGTTGAAATTATTTAATGTTGTGGAGGTAGGTATGTACGTATGTGTATTTCTTACTACATGAACTTTTCACATTAATGAAGATGAAACATTTTTAAGGATATCGTAATTATATCCTTTAGTACTATATCGGTTGAGGGTATGATGGATTTGTGTTAATATTATGTAGCACATAATAATTGCTTGAACATTTTGTTAAAGGATGGCAATTTTGTAGCACAGGTTCTAATATCAATCTTCCTCCTGGGACCCTCAAATTTCACTTGATCTTTGACGCCACATCTGATCATCGAGTAGAGAAAATCGCAAGAAGTGTTCTATTAATTTTGCGCGAAATGAGTTGGTGGTCGTAATCGATCAATTGCCGACAAACAGCATACGTTTAGTCGCGTGCACTTGATTTGATTAGTCTCTGCCCAAGTTGACCTCCTCGTAAATGAGATGGTGAGGTTAATGCATATCATGCGATCAGTAATAACGTATACAATCTGTCATTTTTTGTTTTATTCAGCCTGACAATGACAGTTTAGAACTACTCAAAACTAACTAACTAACTAACTAACTAACTAACTAACTAACTAACTACTAACTAACTAACTAACTAACTAACTAACTAACTAACTAACTAACTAACTAACTACTACTACTAACTAACTAACTAACTAACTAACTAACTAACTAACTAACTAACTAACTAACTACTAACTAACTAACTAACTAACTAACTAACTAACTAACTAACTAACTAACTAACTAACTAACTAACTAACTAACTAACTAACTAACTAACTAACTAACTAACTAACTAACTAACTAACTAACTAACTAACTAACTAACTAACTAACTAACTAACTAACTAACTAACTAACTAACTAACTAACTACTAACTAACTAACTAACTAACTAACTAACTAACTACTAACTAACTAACTAACTAACTAACTAACTAACTAACTAACTAACTAACTAACTAACTACTACTAACTAACTACTAACTAACTAACTAACTAACTAACTAACTAACTAACTAACTAACTAACTAACTAACTAACTAACTACTAACTAACTAACTAACTAACTAACTAACTAACTAACTAACTAACTAACTACTAACTAACTAACTAACTAACTAACTAACTAACTAACTAACTAACTAACTAACTAACTACTAACTAACTAACTAACTAACTACTAACTAACTAACTAACTAACTAACTAACTAACTAACTAACTAACTAACTAACTAACTAACTAACTACTAACTAACTAACTAACTAACTAACTAACTAACTAACTAACTAACTAACTAACTAACTAACTAACTAACTAACTAACTAACTAACTAACTAACTAACTAACTAACTAACTAACTAACTAACTAACTAACTAACTAACTAACTAACTAACTAACTAACTAACTAACTAACTAACTAACTAACTAACTAACTAACTAACTAACTAACTAACTAACTAACTACTAACTACTAACTAACTAACTAACTAACTAACTAACTAACTAACTACTAACTAACTAACTAACTAACTAACTAACTAACTACTAACTAACTAACTACTAACTAACTAACTAACTAACTAACTAACTAACTAACTAACTAACTAACTACTAACTAACTAACTAACTACTAACTAACTAACTAACTAACTAACTAACTAACTAACTAACTAACTAACTAACTAACTAACTAACTAACTAACTAACTAACTAACTAACTAACTAACTACTAACTAACTAACTAACTACTAACTAACTAACTAACTAACTAACTACTAACTAACTAACTACTAACTAACTAACTAACTAACTAACTAACTAACTAACTAACTAACTAACTAACTAACTAACTAACTAACTAACTAACTAACTAACTAACTAACTAACTAACTAACTAACTAACTAACTAACTACTAACTAACTAACTAACTAACTAACTAACTAACTAACTAACTAACTAACTAACTAACTAACTAACTAACTAACTAACTAACTAACTAACTAACTAACTACTAACTAACTAACTAACTAACTAACTAACTAACTAACTAACTAACTAACTAACTAACTAACTAACTAACTACTAACTAACTAACTAACTAACTAACTAACTAACTAACTAACTAACTAACTAACTAACTAACTAACTAACTAACTAACTAACTAACTAACTAACTAACTAACTAACTAACTACTAACTAACTAACTAACTAACTAACTAACTAACTAACTAACTAACTAACTAACTAACTAACTAACTAACTAACTAACTAACTAACTAACTAACTAACTAACTAACTAACTAACTAACTAACTAACTAACTAACTAACTAACTAACTAACTAACTAACTAACTAACTAACTAACTAACTAACTAACTAACTAACTAACTAACTAACTAACTAACTAACTACTAACTAACTAACTAACTAACTAACTAACTAACTACTAACTAACTAACTAACTAACTAACTAACTAACTAACTAACTAACTAACTAACTAACTAACTACGAACTAACTACTAACTAACTAACTAACTAACTAACTAACTAACTAATAACTAACTACTAACTAACTGACTAACTAACTAACTAACTAAACTAACTAACTTACTAACTAACTAATACTAACTACTAACTACTAACTAACTAACTAACTAACTAACTAATACTAACTGAACTAACTAACTAACTATAACTAACTTAACTAACTAACTAACTAACTAACTAACTAACTAACTAACTAACTAACTAACTAACTAACTAACTAACTAACTAACTACCTAACTAACTAACTAACTAATTAACTAACGTTTGCCTGCATCAGAATTCGTCCAAAAGTATTGTATTTGAAGTCCGGCCAACCAGACGAATCAGTAGCAAATACAAATATCAATGGAGCTAAGATATATTTTTGGTGGCTAGACCACCATAAGGAAACTGAACTTAATGCAAACGATTCGTTTGAAGTGAGCAATGGCCGCAAAACGAACAGAATATGTGGAAAGACATTATAGCGTAATATTTCATCGTGTCAACGTTTGGCCACATGTTGCAATACTGGTTAAAAACTTCTAGAATGAAGTGGTTGGAAAGTTTTCTCTCACCCGGCTAATAGTCTCGAACTTGCTTCGTCCGTTTTGATCAAATCAGAATGCTTTCTCTGAAATACGCTTCATAATTAATTTTATTCGATGGATAGGTGGGAAAGGTCATAACTGACCATGACCAATATTTGTTTGGTAAAATAAAATCAAATAATTTTTCTTAAATCCCATATAAATTTACTAGATATCGTTATAGAGTATCATACAGTCGAGGTTAACCTTATTTTCCTACTTCTTTTTAGGACTAATTTAAAAAATATTTTCCCTTAAACAACATGTCATTCAAAGTTCAATTACGTATTAAATTAATCTGTTCGTTATGAATAAGAAATATTTTTGGGTGTATCTTTCCTCTTATATTATGATTTTTTTTCTGCGTTGCAAAAATTACAATTCCATCTTTTACGGACATCTTGCTCTGTAATTACAGGCCGATGTACAGCCTCCCAGATATACATATCTGCATGTAAATAAGAAGCAACAAGGATAATAATGATTTTTATTTAAATTTCCATTCATTTGTTTGTATTCATTGTGACACTTAATTGTAATGCAAAAAAATTATATAGACTGGATGTTCTTCAAAGGAACAGATGTTTTAAATTATGTATATAAATATATGGACAATTTATTTTATTATTGATTTGTTTCTTTTTATCAATCGCCGTTTTATTAGAGGATAAAATACTTTGCAATTTTCTTTTATTACAAATACATACATTCATATTTTTTTGTATTTGATTTTTATGTTCTTTAAAATGTCAACTGATGAATTTTTGTAAATTATACATTTCTACTTTTAGAGATTGTTATCTAAAAAAATATTTCCATATTGACTTTTTATTTCTCCAATGCATGTTTTAAATTTTAAAAAATCTGTAATAAATGTTAATTTGCCATTGTTATTGTATAGCAGTGATGGGCAAATTTGTTATTTAGAGAATTACCCTAAAATTATAATGCATTAAATGTTGTTGCTTAAATATAACAAAATACAAATAAAAAATTATCTAACAACTTCATAATCATTAACATCGTCGCCATTTTTGTCATTATTATCGAATGAATAGTTTGCTGTTAGTTGACAGTCATTTAATACCCTCAATTAAATAGCTCATCAATCAAAAGGACGAACCAAAATAACAAAAAAAAATTAGAAATCAGCGAACTTAATATATTCGATATGGCTGATAAAAATATATACAATCTAATATAGAAAAATATTTATTATCTATAACAACCACCAGTGTTGTAGATAATTAAAAATGAGACAAGCTTTAAATTGATCAAATTTAAAGATTCACTAACATAAAACTTTATCATGGATTACACTAAAATAAAGCCCGACCGTAAGACATCTTAAAGCATTATTAAGTTATTCAAAATATGGACAGAGTCAAATATAATGTGGAATCAAAGGTCATTTATGGATCGACCATTCTATAGTCTACTCTATAGTCTCGTCTCTAGTCTAATCTATAGTTAGTCTATAGTCTAGTCTATAGTCTAGTCTATAGTCTAGTCTATAATCTAGTCTATAGTCTAGTCTATAGTCTAGTCTATAGTCTAGTCTATAGTCTAGTCTATAGTCTAGTCTATAGTCTAGTCTATAGTCTAGTCTATAGTCTAGTCTATAGTCTAGTCTATAGTCTAGTCTATAGTCTAGTCTATAGTCTAGTCTATAGTCTAGTCTATAGTCTAGTCTATAGTCTAGTCTATAGTCTAGTCTATAGTCTAGTCTATAGTCTAGTCTATAGTCTAGTCTATAGTCTAGTCTATAGTCTAGTCTATAGTCTAGTCTATAGTCTAGTCTATAGTCTAGTCTATAGTCTAGTCTATAGTCTAGTCTAGTCTAGTCTATAGTCTAGTCCAGGGGTCGGCAAACTTTTGAGTCGGAAGAGCCAAAACTTACAGTTTACAAAACATGGGTTTTAAAAGAGCCACAAAATGTTTGTTTATTAAAACATTACAAATGAATTTTTGTGGGTCACTCGAATGAGTTTTTAACACTTGTTATATAAAGATATAAAAGTTTATTAGAGTGGGGCGACAGTGATATCATTTAAAAGGCATTTGCCATAATACAGTATAAAGTGTCATAGTTATGTATATTAATTAGGCAGCAATCGAGATAAAATTTTGCACAAGTTTTTTATGTGATGTATTGCGGACATCGAACCATAATTGACCAACCCCAATATAAGGCCCCTTAAAAAATTACTCTAACGATCATAATTGACTTAACCGTTATGTCAATACCCAGATACCCGTGTATGTTTTTCATTTTTGAAGTGATATATCTCGAGGTCTATATATCGTATCGGCTTTTAATTTGGACTATGCTTTCAGAGTAAAGTTTTCTATACATTTTCCAAAAATTAGTTAGATATATATATTTTAAACCGATTTATGGCCGATTTTCTATTTTTACCTCGTGTATCAATACCCAACATACCCCGGTATGTAAAGTTCCCTACTTACGAAAGCAAAAACAATTTCTTTAAAGCTAGTCGATTATATACACCTTAATAAATAATATATAAAAAGTTTTGTTCAATTATCTTTCCCGGTCACTGAGTAATAGCTTCCTGAAGTCAAAATTTTACAAATTCAAATTCTGCATAATGTACATTGTACGTTATGAAGGCGCTTTTCTTTATGTTTTTTGCATACGATATTTTTGTTAATAGGAAAGCAATAAGAAAACTCTAAAAAGAATTGCTAAAATTTAATGGTTCATAATCAAAAACTATTTAATTTATATATACAGACGTTTTATTAAATTAGTTTTAATAATTATCTTAATTATACACTTGAAATGTATAAAAAGATGAAATAGCCATATAAATTGTATGACATACCCAGGTATGTTGGGTATTCATGTACGTAATTTTGCTCGGGTATAGACAAGACGGTTAACAGTAGCAGTATAGCTTTAACGATCAAATCAGGCAATACAAGTCATAAACAAGTTTATAAGAACAAAAATACATACAACAGTCTAAAATACAAGTATACCCAGCAAAAAAATTTGAAGTTGTTAAAGAAGAAGGGATATTTTCATGATTTCTTTAGTAAGTATTCTATTTAATGCATTTTAAATACATGCCTAAATTCTAATAAATTTGTCATCAGTGAAGGCATGAAAAATGCACCCAAATTCACTCATGTAACTCCACTATAGGAATTGTAATATTTTACTGTAATTTGGTATTCTCTTAGGAGATTTAACGAAAACGTGCATTTCATACAAAAAGATTAAAAATTACATTAATTTTTTTATTAGATTTTTGTTAAAATTAGTAATAATAAGTCCATTAAAATTAGTAATATTAAGTCCATTAATAAGAGAAGGAAAAAACCAAGACTGCTTAACGGATTTTAAAACACAATGGGTATTTTTCCTCTGCATGAATTTAAATCCAATCAAAATCAGTTAGTTATGTTTTATCTTATTCTATTTTTATCAATATCACGCAAAACAATTATTTAAATATTGATAATTAAATCGAAATACCATTAATGCATTTTTAAATAAATATAGTGCACCAATGAAAATTCGCTTGAGAATCATCGAATATTCATTGGTTATAAGAACTCATTTAAATGACGAACTATTTTTGCAAATACGAACCCATGCATGCCAATGACACGCTAATGTTAAAATCATGCATGTTTCCCCTAAATATGAACCCGTTCATTATCAGTTCAACCCATGTATTTACTACTTTTTTTTGCACGTCTTTTTTTGCTGGGTAGTGATGAAAATCAACACAAACAAGTTTCATAGGATCCAAAATCTCATTACCAAATATTGTAAGGATGGGTCCATAATACGCTTTCTGGTCAATTATTTATTTATAGCCAAAAATTTTATGCAAAAAATATATCAATCTTTCATAGATCACCGTCATTAAAACGTGCAATATTTAAAAAATTTTAATTTTTTGGCACCTTTTTATAGAAAGCGTTCAAAAAATATAAAATTCTTTAAAAAAAGATTAAAGTTTAAAGTTTTCAAATAGACCAAGTTTTTAGTATTAAACTGTATCCAAACTCTCCACATAAATTAGTTACTATATGTTAAATTTCCAAAAAAATATCTTTTAATTCGAAAAACACGAAAATTTCGGAATGTATGATCATGTTCTACATCTTATTTAATTGCACTTCGTAGGAGTTTGTTTGTTTTTAGGAACTTTTCAATTAACACAATAAAGAATTAAAAATTTTCTTACAATATTAACTTGTACATGGAACAAATTCAATTGGATTCTACTTTGGATCATAACTTGTTGTTTAAAGTTTCAAAAATGACTCTAAATTTTCATTTATTAGTTGGCTTTTTACCTAACTCTTCCAACTTGCTTTTAAAAGAGATCCAATACCAATTCCAAATGGTTCAATGAGGATTTATTCTCAAATGTACGATTGTAAAATCAAGGAAATGAGCGAAAAGCTAATTGTGTTGTTTTCTTTCTTTCTCACTCAAAAAGTATATGTTTTTGTTTCGTTCATGTACAGAACGATTAAGCAAAGTTAAAAAGTTTTGTATGTATATTGTAGAAACTTTTGCGAATTGTTTTGTTAATATTAATACACTGCTCGTTAATCGATTCCGAAAAATTTTAAAATATATAAATATTTTTTTATAAAAAAAAAAAATGTGATTATGAAACTAAAGAGCCACAGCTCCACATCCAAAGAGCCGCATTTGGCTCGCGAACCATAGTTTGCCGACCCCTGGTCTAGTCTATAGTCTAGTCTATAGTCTATAGTCTAATCTATAGTTTAGTCTATAGTCTAGTCTATAGTCTAATACTAAGTATTGCAGGGTACCAAAGGGTTGTACATTCCGATCTTTTGTTGTTTTTGTTATCTTTTATTATTACTTATAAACCAACAGCACGTACAAAAAAAAAACGCCAAATTGTTAATACTATAAACATTTGAGAAAAATCCATTTCATAGTTAATATGAGTATAGTTACGATATTGGAAACTCACAGTAGCACTAATATTGTTTATAAAAATACAAATTGACCAAGTTTTTATATAACACCATTTTTCATTTTCATCCTGGTTTTTAGTTCAGCTTGTACTTTTTTTTTTGCTCTCATTTAGTTTCAACCAAAAAAGCAATCATGTTGAAAAATATCATCAAGCCATGGATGGATAAAGAAATAAAAAATATCATATTACAAAAGTAAATATCATATGGATGGATGAGTGTGTGTATGTGTGTCCATACTTTTTTTATTAAGTTAACTTTTTCAGTTTAATGTTTGTCGTTTGTGTGTTTTTTGTTGTTTATGTTGTTGGCTCAGTTGGTGTACTCTATACATTTTGATGGTTTTTCATTAGATTTTATATATTTAGTTGTCTGTTTTGTATTAATGATAATGCCATTTATTCGTATGTATTGTATGATTATATCTATATGGTGAGCATTTAATAAAATTTATAGTAGTTTAAGTTTTTTGTTGTGGATTTATATTAAAAATACTCAAAAATTATTGTTAAAATTTAATTGCAATCGTTTTTCAGTTGATTGAGTTATGGTTTAAAATTCGGCCAAAAAAAGTGATTAAAACTTTGGCTTCTTTAGTGGAGAGGGGAATTAATCCCATTTCAATCTCGATATGGTTTATATTGTCCTTATTATGGTGGACAGCCTTTATAGCTCACCCTATGATTGCAAAAGAACAACGTGAGATAAGGTCATCAAGACTATATCTTTGTCCTTATCATTAAACTACATTAATTTGAAAATATCCATATGTAACTCGATTACATTTTTAGTTTAAAATTAAACATAAATAACTAAAATCTAGTAAAAGCATTAGTCTGTTCAATTTGGTTCCTTTTACAAGAAAAAAAAAAAAACTTATATCAATTTCACTTTTACACAACAATCATTTTAATTTCAAACAATAAAATGCATTTTTCTTCATTCACCCGTATAATTTAATGTTTTTATTTACTTCTTAGTTTTATTTGTTAAGTTTTTGTTTCTTGTATTTTGTATTTTGTATAGAAAAAGATAGATGAGAATGTGAAAAATAATGCAATATTTTATCCTTTATCTCTACACATGCCAATTTAAGACAAATGTTGATGAAACCATATAAAAACCAGAACTCTCTATGCCACAGAAACATTCACACAATTACAATTCTTTATAGGTTCGTGTGTCAGTGTATTAGACCGATTCATAATTGTAAAATGAAAAGTTCTTTATTAGAAACTGAGCAAAAACTTCTATGAAAGGAATTTTCGGAACATTATGCATATGAAGATCTTCCCATGTCCGTCTAGATGTTAAAATCACATCTATATATGCTCCTCTTCTAAGAACGACTTTTTCGTTCACAATTGTCTTACAATTACAATTATGATGGTTATACTTGGCCTATGCTCACTTTTAAGGTCCACACCCGAAAATCAATATGTCGCTAATATCAATGTTTTCCGCCATGTTTTGCCTTGCTGGTCAATATCTCTAAAAAAATCGACTCAGAACTTGGATGATGAATATGAACAATTAAAGAACGAGAATCAAAATTATTTGACTTGAAATTTTGCCATCTTTCTCGGCATTAATTTGGACTAGTCTATTCTACAATTATACACTAAAGAACTGTAATAGTATTTGCTATGTGTATGCTTGTGTCTACCACAATGAAGTGAAATTAAATACCGAATAAATGAAAATGAAAACAATAGTAATACAAATACTAGCAATCGAACAGTAGAATCTAGATTATTCCAATAATAATAATAATGATCAAAACTAACAATACTATTTAATATTTGTATATAACATCTGATTTATATTAACACCTTATATCCATTTTTTTACTCAAAAACCACTCAATTTAGATTCCACTGTAATCGATTACAAGCAATGACCATTTCGTAAAAGCCACAGCAAAAGTGCATAAAAGTAAATTTATAAACATGAAAAAAAAAAACAAATGTAATTCTCGACAAAAGAAGTGAACTATAGTCGATTTCTAAATGAACAAAATGTACATTTTACACATACCAAGACAAAAAATAAGAATTACTAATTGCATATAATGAAAAGGCAAAATTTTATTGAAATAAAAAAAGAAACGTTTGATACTTAAGAACTTGATAATGTTCGAAATTAAGGCGATTATTGCAAGTTTTAAAATGTCTAACAATAATATCTAATGCCTAAGGAAAATGTCTTTGAAAATATGTAATGTTAATAAACTATTTATTAAAAATTGTTTCTAATTAGTTGTACTAATACATGTAAAACACAGGAGACATAATAAAGTGGAAGAATGTGTCTTCAATTGTCATCAAATAAGGGTCCGAAATATACAACTTTTTGTATTTAATTCACATGGGACTGTCACGCCCCCTATTGCTAGTCCGTCCATTTTTTCATATGTATATCAAAATTGTTAGTGCAAATGTTATCTCTAAAGGTCTCTCTCTCTCTCCCTATAGGTCTCCAAGATATACGAATATTCGTATTTAACTCATATGTGAGGTATAACTCTACCTATTATATGTCCGCTCATTTTTCCTCATTGTTCACATGGATGTCAAAGTAGTTCGTTCACAAAGTTTATCAATCTAGCTTTAATAGTATTAGTCAAAGAACTTCAGAACGGGGTTTTGACTTTGCAACTAAATCTATCGTAGTATTATTGAAAGTAATAAGTGCTCTCTCTCTCTTCTGCTGTAATGGCTGCCTGTATGACTAGGAGCGGGTTTTTCAGATAAAGATAATCTACATTCTTTGTTTAAACCTAGTTTAATATATGTTTTGTGTTTTTCAGTAAACAGTAACGTTACTTATTCTCTTAGTTTAACTGAGTGTTATTGGCCAATTAAACTTAAGTTATAAGTGAGAAGACACAATTAACAAAAACAATAAAACAATGATGTCGGAAGAACAAAAACTTAATATTTTAAGTAAATTGCAATTTTCTGATATGTTTTGTTTTATTTATTATTGTTTTAAATGTTTATTTAACATATTTCCAAAATTTTTCATTTTACAAAAGTATTATTTGCAAAAAACAGCTGTTCATTGTTTATGTTTTTGAGTAAAATGTTGGCAATACTTACAAAGTTAACTGAACTTAAATCCATAACTGAAAAACACAATCATCGGTTAACGTCCGCTTAAATTTGTTCCGAGTTTAATCTAACAGCAAGTTAAGCCTAGTTTAACTGAGTAGTAAGAAACCCGCCCTAAGTACAACTAAAGCTAGTAAACCAAGTATACCGTTTATGCGTCCAATTGGTTACACCTAAAAAAGAGGTTAAGTACGATTTTCCTTAAACCAAGTAAAAAATCCTTGATTCAAGTACGGATCCGTTAAGTACTTAAACCCTAATTGTAGTATATTTTTTGTCAAAATGATCCTACCTTATACTTATTTTAAGAATTTTCGGTTTGATTTAATCTTAAATCCATACTTGATTGGAGATAAGAAGAAGCTTGTATTTTTAGTTTCATTCGTTTAGCTTCCACATTATAGAAAATTTCGAAAGTACTATTTGAAAAAAAGTACTATAAAATACCTCTAATATATTAATATTTAATCAAAAATTGTATGTTTCTGTGTTCAATATTATATACAATTCAAAAAATATAGTTTGATGAATGAATGAAAAGTACCAAAAGTCCCATTTAGTAGATTCTCATTCACTAAGGTCCTTACATTTTAAATTTTATTTTCAATATCTATGTTCAATATTGTAAAAATATCTAAAAGTACCATCGGAAAAACGAAAAAGTACAAAAATGACTCTCAATAAATTCTCATTTAATAAGGACCGTGTGTTCCGGTTAACCATTATAAAGAATCTAAAAGGTACCATTTGATAGAAAAGTACCAAATAGTTCCCACTTACGGAATATTATTTAGTCAAGACCATGTATGTTAAAATAATGTTCCTAGGTTGAATATTTTAGAAAATTAAAAAAGTACCATTTATGAGATAAAAAGTACTAAAAAGTTCTTTCTTAAAAAATCTTATGTTTAATAATAATGTGTTTTGAATTCATATTATAGAACATACAGAGTATCATTTCAAGAATGAAAAAGTACCAAAAGTAGAATAAATTCTACCTTAGTGGAAAGTACTAATAAAAATAGTACAATTTTTCCCCTTTTCGCTTAGAAATATACTTTTTTGAGAATTAAGTTTACAAAATGTTCCGTACTTATGTAAAACTATATATCACAAATAAAACTCAAACGATTCAAATCTGCATTCATTTGTTCCAGAAAAATAGTGCTTTCAAAAAGTACCAAACAATTTACTCGAATTTGGTCCTATATAGATCTTAGTACTCGAATTCCAAAATAATATACTAACAGCTTATTTTGTGTGAGTAAATAAACTACTTTTTAAAATTTTATAAAATTTAGCTCAATGAGTTTGAATAAAATTAAATTTCCCGTTTTTTCCCTTTTTGGTACTTTTTTCCCCAGTGAAATAGCAAAAATTTTATTACAATAAATATTACAGAGTTAGTCCGTAATTTAATAGGAATAATTCAATAAACCGAAAAAGTGTTCTTAAAAAGTGTGCTAAAAAAAAGTACCATAAATACAGTCTTCTCCCTTTTACACCCAAAAAGGATTGAATATTAAAAAAGTACGAAACAGGCGTCTCATAATTTTGGGAGATGTATCCAAAATATTTATAAAAATTTTATTATATTAATTAGTTCAAAAGTTATAAAGGTCCAAAAACCACAATTGTTACACATTTTTACCCCTTAAAAGTACGAATTTCAAAAAAGTACCAGACACCCATTGCTCATTTTAAGAATAGATACAGGTGCATTTAAAATTTTTCTTGTATCACTAATATTGTGTAAGATAATTAAGAAAACCTGTTTTACCCGTTTTTTTCCCTTTTTATACGTAAATGTACAAATTTCCAAAAATCCCTCCTTAGTGGATCTACATAACCCACAACACATCTACTGTCAAAATTTCATGATTCTAGGTTCAGCCGTTTGGGCTGTGCGATGATGAATCAGTCAGTCAGTAACGCTACTCTTTTATATATATAGATTCTAGTCTGGTAGACCAGAGGTAGTGGGTTCGATTCCCACTTGATAGATAGAATTAATCACAAAATGTGTTTGATTTGAGCTCGATTCGTACTTGATATAAGAATTCAAAACATATGAATTATGATGATGTAGCCACCGGTATGTTAATATTCTAGTCTGGTAGACCGGAGGTAGTAGGTTCGATTCCCACCTGAGGCTCTAGTAAAGGAGAAAACAACAGTGCCGATAGAGGCCTAGGTGTATATATTCAGATTTTATGTATATATGTAGGTACATCCTCCTTTCAAACTATCTAACTATCAAACTATCTAAATGAGAATTATTTATGTATATGTTAGGATTTCTCTTCTTCACGAAGATGCAAAGAAAATGCTTTAACACTTTCTTTGTTTAAGCACAGCGTTGCCTGGGTTTCGTTAGGTTTTAATGATTTGATTCAATATCGAAAATGATCACAAGGTTTTCCACAAGGGCAGATACTATAGACATCAATTAAAAGCGTTCTTAAGCCGATTACATCAATGACATAATCAAAGTTTTATGTGAAGGTAAATCCCACTATCAAATCGGATGCGTCCAAGATGTCATAATATAAAGTGACGTCCTCATAAATCTGAAAACAAATCAATAATTGTACTAAATTCTATTTCTAATTCACAGTGCAGGGCACGATTTGCTTTGCCCCACCAACTACTTACATGATTTCAACTAAAAATAACTATGAAAACAATGTAATTCTTCTTAAAGACATAAATAATGATTGAAAGAAAATAGAAGAAAATATTCACACATACATATTTGTGGTTTACAAATATACGAGTATATTTACGTAGGTATTTAGTTCCAGGAATCAAGATTAGAGGAATATTTATGAACGATTATACAACTGTGTACCCATCATATTCTAGCTGAGCGTATACAATAATGTTTGTAATGGAGCAGCAGGAATAACAATGACGACAATATTGTATGATGTGTTCGTCATATTGTTCTAGCGTTTCTTTTTCCGTTTTATTTTTCTCATTTTTTTTCTACTGTGTAAAGTTGTCATTTCCGGTATGATTAATGGCCGCTTGTTGAGTTGCAATGCAAAACCAACACACAATGTAAATTATACAAATGAGTGCTGTTACAACTCTGTGATGGTATGTGAATATTCTATAGAGAAAATGATGGAGAAGGGATGTGGTAAGTCGATATTTACGCACAAGGACATTGTCGAACTTTAGTCGTTGGTTGGTGTTGGTAAACATTGAAATGTTTACGCAAGGCACCACATGTACACATACAAACGCTCTAACATATGCAAACACACCCAAACAAAACAAAAATGTCTATAAAATTACAACAAATATACAAAATAACAACAACAAACATGGACAAAAAAAAAGAAGAATAAACATTCAAACAACGACAGTTCAACTCAACGTCACACAATTGTTATTTTGATAAATTATTATTTCGCTTAAATCCTTGGCTTCATTACAAATATCCTGTGATGTTCAATATGCGGACAACTTGAAATACACACTTAAAAAGTAAATACCCAAACTTACACAAACACACACACAGACATGCACAGCATAGTTAGTAATATAATTATTAACATTAGCATATTCCTGCAGTTCAAGAATTGCTAACAACAATTCTCTGAGAAGCACTAAAGTGACAATTGACTACCCAGTAGTTTACTTAGGGACATTAAAGTAATAATTGACTTCTGCTAAGTAATTATTGTTTAAAATTTAACAAAAAAGGATACATTGTATTCCTGCAAAACTGCTGGAATACTTTAGTAAATAGTAAAGAATTTTAAGCGAGATTCCATGTCGCTCTCCCGCAGTAAATAAATTATGTTGAAAAATGTATGAAAATCGAAAAAAAAAACTATATATAGTGTGTACAAAAAAACCAATGGTGGTAGTGGCAGTAAAACACTAAATGTGGCGTCATTGTAGCGCCACTACCATTACCAATACAATGGAGTATATTTAGTTCACTATATGTGTGTGTGTGTTTATTTTATTTATTTATTTCCTCTTACTCATTTACACTCTATAATGGCAGCCTGTTGTTGTGTTTTATTTTTGGCCATTTCATTATATATATATTTTTTTTGTTTGGTACAACAAACAACAAGTAGTATTTGGTAACATTATTGCCATAAATACTTGTACTCACATTCAGAGTATAAAACACAGTAAGCACACTTAAAAGGAATGAGTCAAAACATATGAATGCAAATGAAACGGAAATGGAAACGGAAGTGTCAAGTAAGTATGCTTCATTTTATACAAATAATAATTGCGTGCCTATCTGCTTTTTTATCTCTTGATACTTATACACGAAATTAAACTTTTAAGATTATGTTGCATGAATTGAATGAAATGAAAAAATGTCTTACAGTTAATGTTCGTTTGAAAGGATACGATATTGGTATTTAAAGTAAATAAAGTTAATATTTAATTCAAAATAAATACTTTTATTTAAAGGATAATTTTGAGATTAATTTAGTGTTTAACACAAGGATTGAATTGGAAAATGTATATAATTAATATCAAAACCTTGACAATAAATGGTGATGTTGGTTTCCCCATTCTTTTTATTATAAGTGCTTATATGATTCTAAAAAGATCTAGTCGTATTCATTCGTCTCTCCTTATACCTTTTCGTTCGTCAGTCTATTACGATTGGCTTTAAGCGGAAGGAGCTTAATGAGAACTTTGCTGAATATTCTCTTAATTGAAATATATTAAAGACAACATTTGTATCCTAACAGCTCTTATCTTACATCATCAATATATTTGATCATCAGAGGTGCCAGATCAAATTCCAAAAATATATATATTTGCCCGGAATCTAGAAGTATTGGTGTCAGATATAATTTAGTGGTCAAACGGAACATTAGAGCAAATAATCAAAGGAATCCGTATCTTCACGATCTGCTTTAAACTGGAAGTCAAAACGAGCGGAATGTGCGAATCTTCTTGCTATAAAAGAGAAATTCAGAAAGTAAACCTAAATGAACGCAAAACCGTTCGACGCAACTAGGGCTGAATTAGAAACATGCAAGAGTTGTTGAATCATAAGTCGAACACCTGCATCACGACCCTAATTTTTGAAGTTGTAAAGAACACGCAAGCGGCAATATCCGTATCTCTACGGATTGCTTTAAACTGGAAGACAAAACGAGAGGAATGTGTAAACGAGATTAGATCAATTGTAGCACCAACAGATGTTAATGACAGGCAGAAGGAAATTAAGGCGATATCAGGTGTCAATATTGAAGATAGGCAATGAAATAGGGAAAGGAACTTCAGAAAGTAAACCTAATGGATGCAAAACCGTTCGTCGCTGAATTAGAAACATGCAAGAGTTGTTGCAACAGAAGTCGAACACCTGCATCACGGCCTATTTAACAGTGGTACTATTTCAACCACAGGTTGAGCTAGAGACGACTCACCAACGCAACTTTTGGAGTTGCAAATAACACTCAGGCCGTAATATTCGTACATGGCTTCGTTGGACCATGTACAAGTACCGTTTACAACCATGCTGATGGAATGGTCTCTGTTGTTTCGGCAATAGCACATGGGGACATAATAGGTAGTCCGAAATACGAATATGTCAAATAAGCTAAAGACAAGTTCTTACTCACAGAGAACACACTGTGGTACTTAAGTCTAGTATGAACAGTATGATAAGTGTAGTATGAACTAATTTTCGGAATTTTTCTCATTTATCCGACAAATTTATTATAGATGTATGGATGGAGGTGGCCCTTATACTTCTTCACTCATTCTGTATGTTATTTATGTAATACCAACCAACTCATTTCCATAAACCGAACTATAGATCTGACCATGCATCAGTCTTTAAAACAAAATTCTCTTTCTGCGTTTTTGGATTCAACCACAGCCACCACGAGCATCCCGAAGGAACCTCTCCAATAACAGGGAAGACAAAGTCCGAAATTGTGCCCTATGGGCTACCGGCTCCCGAGGCAACAGATAAGATAAGTTGGATGGACCTCGGATCAAATAATTCCATGGAAAGACCGATGATTCTAATAATATATAGCAGACTAGAGGTACTGCTTGCACCGATGACTTGTCCAACTCTGGCCGATACTTCTTTCTTGAGTCGCAAATCTTTAGCCGAGTATGACTCGAAGATCCATTGTCGTGGTAACTTAAATCCCATATGACCACTTGAAATAATGAAACAATGCATATAACTTAATGAGAGAAAGAGAGGATTAGTATAGTAAGAGGTTGATATGAAGGTACACGCAAAAAAGAAATATGGTTAGGGCTACCATAAACTGAAACTATCATTAATGTTTGGATTTATAATTAGGACAACCATATAAAATACTTCCCTTTGGAGATCATAATATGATTCTTGTAGGTTGTCATAAGTTAACATATTATTGTTCCTATAACAATTATAATATGATTCCTACAATACCATAATTTGTTCTTTAATTTACCATTATATTATCCCCATTAATAACATCAAATATTTAAGGGAATCATTTTATTACCAACAAAAAATTATTTTAATTAAAATAACAAAAAATCAAAATTACAATTTTCCATCAGCCAGTATAAATTGAAGAATATCCTAGAAAAATCAATATGATTTTAATTACGTAATTTATACGTACATTATTACTTACATATATTGATGGAAGATCTGCTAACATTTGTAATATCGATATACCTATTCCTAGTTAAGTGGTACTTCTGCTAAAAACTGATTAAAGGTGATCAAACGGTGTAGAGTCTGGTATACGATTCTTTTGTTCTGCGGACACGAAAAATACATCCAAATTAGAATTACTCGTTGACGATGGATATTAAAAAAAAATATTTTGTGACATTTCACAAAAAAGATATGTTTACAACAATTAAAAAGAAAAATTATAAAATATGTAAAAATAGAAAATTTCTTATACTTTATGAATTAAATAATCACTTTTTATATTTTACACTCACATAGTTTTATAATAAAATGTATTTTTTTTAATTCAATTAGTTTTTTATTTTAATTTCAATTACTTGTTTCTTACACTTCTTTAATCTTCAAGTTCTTATTATCAAATGACGCTCTGTGGCGTTTTAGAGAGAAAAATGGCATATTCAACAATGATGTTGTCCTTCAAAAATTAAATGATTCGTATAAATATTGAAAGTTTAATATTGAAAATACATAGAAACAGTAAGCAATACATGTTTGAACTTCAACTTTTTTTGTTTTAACAATGACGTCACAGTAAAAATGTGAATTAAACTCAAATATACATCTAATTTTTTTCTTCAAATAAGAAAAGGTGCCCTTTTAAGTATATTTAACTAAACAAATGAAAGGAATAGGAAACGCAATTGCTATTCTAAATTCACATTTATACTTACCTTTAATAACATATAGTTTGCTTTTATTTAATTTTTATTTTTAATATTAAATTAATTTGAGAACACACACACTGTTTACTCTTTAAAAGAGTAAATTTTAATTAAAATATGTTTACAAATTTGACAAATAAATTAATTTTTATAGGAATAATTTCAAATGTTTGGTAGCAAAATAAAATAAATTTCATAATTGAGGATCATGTAATTTTATAATATGATATGTTAAATGGTTATATAAATTAAGGTTTTATTGTAATAGTCATATGAGACATTTAGAAAAATATTTTGATCGCAATGAAAATGTACAACCATGTTTTTTCTTTGCGTGTACGTACGAACACAGCTAAACAAATTTCACGAACAGATTCACAGAGAGACGAAGGCGTAGAGGACTATAAAACTCTAAAAAATATCGAATTTTGTAACTTTCTTGTTATATTTAGCACAAGTTGTTCTAAATTAACGAAAATTCTATTACAGATTTATAGAGTTACCAGAATTGGTTACAATTTTGTATTGTTAGCACTTTTTGATAAACTTTATTTATGTTGTTCTAAAGTAACGAAATTTGATTTATAGCTTAATAATAAAAACGCAAATGCATTTGCGATATTTTTTCTTCAAAAATTTTGCCCCTTAATTTCATTATTTTATATATAAAACTATAAAAATTCGTAAAATGCACTTTTGACATTTTAAGTTCAGTACTAGTTTTTTGCTTAACATTTAAAATGAACATTTACGTTTTCTTTTTTGGCGTATTATATAAAAAATTAAAGGAAAGTTATTACGAATCGTTAAAATTGTTTCCGAAGTACTTGCTTGTTTTTGTTGTCTCCTGTCTGGCTGTATTCCTGCTGCTTTTGCTTCAGCTTTGGGTCCTTCGTTCACTTTTTTTCGTTTATTATGAATTTCACTAAAGTTATAATTTTAAAGGGGTGTGTATGTGTGTGTGTAAGTTAATTTAGTAGTGTGAGTATAAATGTTTGCCATATTATTCCAATTAAGTTGTATAAATTACTATTTGAAACAGCACAACACTCTCTACTCACACTTTTTATGAAAAAAATTTTCTAGAATTTTTTTCTGCTTAGTTATGGCAACAAAAAGGATAACAAAACTACAGTAAAAACATAACAATACAGGCAACTACAACAACAACAACAGCAATCATAATAACACTAACTATAGTGTGCGCAAAAAAAATCACAAAAACTTTTTTATTACTTTGAGTATCCGTTGGCAAAACTAACCAACAACAACAAAAAACTCTATATGCATTTTATAAAGCTTTATTGCAGTTTGTTTTTACTACCACACATATTGGTAAAAATATTTGGCTAAAATGCATTTAAAATATTATTGTTTTTCTTTGTCTCTGGGTCATATTTGTATTTCACCCAGTCACCCAGCCAGCAAGTTGTGTAAGTGCCTGTGCTCCCTACACTCCTTAAATAATGGGATTATGTTAAAAAAAATATCAATATGTTTTAACGCAGATATTTAAAAATCATTTTCCGATTTTATAAAGCCACTTTTATCTACAGTAGGGTGTTAGAATAATGTTTTTTACACTTTTTTACCAATATTATTTTATTGTTATTATTTTTTTTAATGAATTTGGCTTAAATGTGAAATAGTCAAGTTGACAGCAGTTGAAATTGTTTTGAAATGCATTTTTGATTTAATATCATCATTGTAAATAATTGAAAAATCGTTTTTATTTTGGCATTTTGTTGAAGATTTATAAATATATTAAATAATTGTTTAATTGTTGTATTTTTATTCTATGATTTAAAACAAAGTGTTTTTCTTCGAATGTAGTTTTTAAGATAAAATCATTTGTATTAATTTTTTTAATTGAAAATTGATAGTCCCTTGACTTTAATTGTTCCTTTACAAATTGCCAAAGTTAGTCTTAGAAGACTGAAATCTGTCATTTCACTAGAAAGACAAATATTACATACATAAGTATATTGAACTATGTTTCTTGGGTGATGATGACTGTTGTGACCGACAAAGTTTAGTATTTAGGTGTAAAAACGGAGAACCATAGGCAAGAAATGGGTAATTAGACCAATTCTAACTTATGCTTCAGTAATCAGGGTGACTTCTTTGGACAAAAAGTGCAATATGAAACTACTACAATGAGTTCAGAGTACATGATGTCTGGGTTAAGTAATGACCTGAACTACGTCAACCAAGGGTCATGTTGCTAGATAATCCACCCATTGAAACATGTAAAATATATGAGGCGAAACTTACAGCCAAACGACTCATAAGTTTAGCCGACCTGACCATAGCCTGAGTGGCCTCCGGTAAGTTAGTGCTTAGTGTCCTAGTCTGGTAGACCGGAGGTGGTGGGTTCGATTCCCACCTGAGGCACTGCTTAAGGAACGTACAACAAGACCGATAGAGGCCTAGGTGTACTTTGTGGATTTGGTGTGTATATGTGTGTACATCCTCCTTTAAAACTATCTAGGTTAGGTTGATAGGAGGATGTATCTACATCAAATCCGAAGAAATACACTTAGGCCACTATCGGGTCTGTTGTGCGCTCCTTTTCATGGCAAATGTTTGTTGGTAAAAACAAGAACCTTATGTAGTATTCACTAAATTTATTATCGTCCGATATTCAGAAACTCAGTTTCCTGGACGTAATTCCTAAGAATTTTCAAAACAGTCTTCGTGAGGGATATTAAATCCGGAATAGTATCACTTCCAAGATATTTGGATCTTATTTCGGCGAAAGCCTGACAATGCAAAGAAGTGCTCCAGAGTTTCACTGTCCTCTCTAGATTCGTCTGAATCCGCACGTCCAACCCGTAATCCTGTGTGTCCCCTCAAAATACGTACCATCACACTAACCTCAGATTTGTTCAATTTAAGAAGGACTCTCGTCCTGCTCTAATAACTACTAACTAACTAACTAACTAACTAACTAACTAACTACTAACTAACTAACTAACTACTACTAACTAACTAACTAACTAACTACTAACTAACTAACTAACTAACTAACTAACTAACTAACTAACTAACTACTAACTAACTACTAACTAACTACTAACTACTAACTAACTAACTACTAACTACTAACTAACTAACTAACTAACTAACTAACTAACTAACTAACTAACTAACTAACTAACTAACTAACTAACTAACTAACTAACTAACTAACTAACTAACTAACTAACTAACTACTAACTAACTAACTACTAACTAACTAACTAACTACTAACTAACTAACTAACTAACTAACTAACTAACTACTAACTAACTAACTAACTAACTAACTAACTAACTAACTAACTAACTAACTACTAACTAACTAACTAACTAACTAACTAACTAACTAACTAACTAACTAACTAACTAACTAACTAACTAACTAACTAACTAACTAACTAACTAACTAACTAACTAACTACTACTAACTAACTAACTAACTAACTAACTACTAACTAACTAACTAACTACTAACTAACTACTAACTAACTAACTAACTACTAACTAACTAACTAACTAACTAACTACTAACTAACTAACTAACTAACTAACTAACTAACTAACTAACTAACTAACTACTAACTAACTAACTAACTAACTACTAACTAACTAACTAACTAACTAACTAACTAACTAACTAACTAACTAACTAACTAACTAACTAACTAACTAACTAACTAACTAACTAACTAACTAACTAACTACTAACTAACTAACTAACTACTAACTAACTAACTAACTAACTAACTAACTAACTAACTAACTAACTAACTAACTAACTAACTAACTACTAACTAACTAACTAACTAACTAACTAACTAACTAACTAACTAACTAACTAACTACTACTAACTAACTAACTAACTAACTAACTAACTAACTAACTAACTACTAACTAACTAACTAACTAACTAACTAACTAACTAACTAACTAACTAACTAACTAACTAACTACTAACTAACTAACTAACTAACTAACTAACTAACTACTAACTAACTAACTAACTAACTAACTAACTAACTAACTAACTAACTAACTAACTAACTAACTAACTAACTAACTAACTAACTAACTAACTAACTAACTAACTAACTAACTAACTAACTACTAACTAACTAACTAACTAACTAACTACTAACTAACTAACTAACTAACTAACTAACTAACTAACTAACTAACTAACTAACTAACTAACTAACTAACTAACTAACTAACTAACTAACTAACTAACTAACTACTAACTAACTAACTAACTAACTAACTAACTAACTAAACTAACTAACTAACTAACTAACTAACTAACTAACTAACTAACTAACTAACTAACTACTAACTACCTAACTAACTAACTAACAAACTAACTAACTAACTAACTAAGTAACTAACTAACTAACTACTAACTAACTAACTAACTAACTAACTACTAACTAACTAACTAACTACTAACTAACTAACTAACTAAACTAACTACTAACTAACTAACTAACTAACTACTAACTACTAACTAACTAACTAACTAACTAACTAACTAACTAACTAACTAACTAACTAACTAACTAACTAACTAACTAACTAACTAACTAACTAACTAACTACTACTAACTAACTAACTAACTAACTAACTAAACACTAACTAACTAACTAACTAACTAACTACTAACTAACTAACTACTAACTAACTAACTAACACTACTAACTAACTAACTAACTAACTACTACTAACTAACTAACTAACTAACTAACTAACTAACTAACTAACTAACTAACTAACTAACTAACTAACTAACTAACTAACTAACTAACTAACTAACTAAATAACTAACTAAATAACTAACCAACTAACTTACGGCTGTGGCCCGATCGCATACCAGACACAGATTATGTCGCGAACTTTGTAACACTAAACCTAGTTATAATGTCAAGGTCAAGCGGAACAAATACCCATCAAACAAAACAGACCTGGGGCTCTATGTTGAAGACCTAGAAACACAAATAAACTACCGATATAGAGCGATATCAGGTGATAAAGTTATCTAAGACCGTTTACTTTCCCAGAAATAATCATATGAATACCAGACCACTCGGAAGTAAGCGGCAACGAAAAAAGCGAATATACTTGATTTAAAGACGACAATACCTTCATTGATCACTTTATAAAGTTTCTGTTTTCACAGACATTTTCCATGAAAAGGAGCGCACAAAAGGCCTCATAGTTGCCTTAGGAATATAGTATATATACATCATCCTATCAACCTAACCTAGTTTCACGAAATAAAAATATTCGATAAAAAATCTGATACCATTTGCACCTGGCCCAATTATATGTAAATTTGGATTAAGTAATATAATTGGATTTAAATATTCAAGTTCCTGTAAGAAGTTTCATAAAGATCGCATGGCTGTCCATGTTCATTCTTTCTTACCTCGTGTAAATCTGTTTTGGCTTTTCGTTTAAATTTTGCCTTTTTTGTTAAATTTTATTCATTGGCTTACCTGTAAGGAAATATAAAATATGTATAAAATTAACAAGAAATTGGTTCAAAATTTATATAGAAATAGAAAGTATAAGTACAGATGAAATAACTTTATTGCTAATTAAGAAATTAGAAAAAAATGTTTCTTAATTTAAATTTTATTTACAAAATGTTTACAATAATAATTCCCAAGTTTACCCATAACCTAAACCTAAATGAATTGAACATATTTTTCAATATATTTCAAAAAACGAAGGTCTTAGTATTGAAGACCTTTTTAAACTAACTAATATTTTTTATTAATTTCATTGGTCATTGTAGTTTTAACATTATTTTTTTTTAACAAACTGTAATTTTTACTAAGAGAGACTCAACTTAAAAGCCATATAATTTGACCTTGCTAGCAAAATAAATAAAAATTAGCTTTAATAAGAATTGTGTAAATTTTTTGTTCATTATTTATGCAAACATACAGTATTTTTATGCATTTTTATAATGAAATATTCATGGGAAAATATATGATGAACATCATTATAACAAACATACATACATATGTATGTATGTGTGTAACAATCAACACATACAATTGCTTATACATATGAGTATAAGTGCAACCATTAGATATTATGCACCCATATAGGGAAACTTTAATAGAATATACTAGACACTTGTACTATGGGTACTTAGTTTTTTCTTTCTTTCTTTCTTTTTTGCTTTGTTTAAGAACATAAGAAAAAATAGGTACGAGACAACAAGAAAAACTGCTCTGACGACAGTTTTATACTCGTATTCGTTCTTAAGTCAGGACATCCGTTGACATCAAATATGACAGTATCATCATTATTATCTGCAACACTTTATAGTCTTGTACTTGTAGTCCTTTTAACAAAAGCACCAATGACACTCGACAAATGTAAATTTTTGTTTCTTCTCTTATTTTTTTTCATTCTTTCTATTGTTGGAATTGTTGTAGTGGTAGTACACTTGAGCCTGTGTATGTAGTTGTTATTGTTATACATATGTGCATATACATACATATGTACACATTTAGATACTTTTCTTTAATGCACTCTTTCTCATCACTAAAGTCAACCAAAAGTTAATAGACATCCAAACATATGTACGACCATATACCGTAACTACATACAGTGAGAGGCCTGAAATGCAGAAGCTGTTGTTTTTAATCCACTGTGTACATAGAATCGACGTAATATAATTAAGTTAAAATACATAATTTACAGTTATAAAGCAAAATATCGAGGATTCGGAACTAAATTAAACGATATAATAGTCTGGAATTTATATTGTCTATAGTCTGGCAAATCGATTGTCTATAATCTGGTCTATCGCTTGTCTGTAGTATGGACTATAGATTTTCATAGTATGGACTAGAGATTATCTATAGTCTGGACTATAGATTGTCTATAGTCTGGACTATAGATTGTCTATAGTCTGGACTATAGATTGTCTATAGTCTGGACTATAGATTGTCTATAGTCTGGACTATAGATTGTCTATAGTCTGGACTATAGATTGTCTATAGTATGGGCTATAGATTGCCTATAGTCTGGAATATAGATTGTCTATAGTCTGGAATATAGATTGTCTATAGTCTGGCCTATAGATTGTCTATAGTTTGCACTATAGATTTTCTATAGTCTGGACTATAGATTGTCTATAGCCTGTACTAAAGATTGCCTATAGATTGTCTATAGTCTGCACTATAGATTGTCTATAGTCTGCACTATAGATTGTCTATAGTCTGGACTATAGATTGTCTATAGTCTGGACTATAGATTGTCTATAGCCTGTACTAAAGATTGCCTATAGATTGTCTATAGTTTGGACTATAGATTGTCTATAGCCTGTACTAAAGATTGCCTATAGATTGTCTATAGTCTGGACTATAGATTGTCTATAGTCTGGACTATAGCTTGTCTATAGTCTGGACTATAGTTTGTCTATAGTATGGACTATAGATTGTCTATAGTCTGGACTATAGATTGTCTATAGTCTGGGCTATATATTGTCTATAGTCTGGACTATATATTGTCTATAGTCTGGCATATAGATTGTCTAAGTCTGGTCTATAGATTGTCTGTAGTCTGGATTATAGATAGTCTGTAGTCTGGACTATAGATACTCTGTAGTCTGGACTATAGATAGTCTATGGTCTGGACTATAAATAGTCTATGGTCTGGACTATAAATAGTCTATGGTCTGGACTATAGATAGTCTATAGTCTGGACTATAGATAGTCTATAGTCTGGACGATAGATAGTCTATAGTCTGGACTATAGATAGTCTATAGTCTGGACTATAGTCTGGACTATTGACAGTCTATAGTCTGGCCTATAGACAGTCTATGGTCTGGCCTATAGATTGTCTATAGTCTGGCCTATAGATTGATGAGTCTATAGTCTGGACTATAGATAGTTTATAGTCAGGACTATAGATTTTCTATCGTCTTGACTATGTATTGTATATAGTCTGGACCATCGATTGCCTATATCCTGGACCATAGATTGCCTATAGTCTGGGCTATAGACTACCTATAGTCTGAGCTAGAGACTGTAGTCTGGACCATAGGTTGCCTATAGACTATAGACCGTATATAATCCAGATTATAAAAAATCTGTAATCTGGGCTATAGACTGTCTATAGTCTGGTCTATAGATTGTCTATAGTCTGGACTATAGATTGTTTATAGTCTGGACTATAGATTGTCTATAGTCTAATTGCCTATAGTATGGACTATAGATTGTCTATATTCTGGATTATAGATTGTCTATAGTCTGGACTATATATTATTCATAGTTTGAATTATATATTCAGGGCTTTAATATCCGTATAGTTTCTAGCTTGATAGCATCGTTATTCACTGTATGCAGTTAGTTACTGTTTAGTATCTTTTACATAGTGAACACTAAATATGTAGTGTAAGCTTGTAAGTATCTGTGTGTGAAAGTGTTTTTGTTATTGTGTTTATTTGCTAAGTTGTTTTGGTATCTTCAACTGTATATTTTTGTTAACAAGGCTTAAATGCATATAATACTAGAGCAGACGAAAATATGAATCTGAAAATGTGGAAGAAAACACACATCGAAATACATGTACTATATATAGTACAACTATTAGCAATGTTACGTTTATACTTGTTTGTTACTTTACATGGTATGGTTGTAATTATCTACTAACTACAACATACATACGTACATGAATATGTATGTATATACACATCCATTGCATTTATACGTTTTTCACATGCTTAACGCTTCACACTCGCGCAATCAGCTTAAAATGTCAACTGTCATAGAAATGACACTACAAAAACACAAGTAATTTTAACACATACATATAGTTCTACATACATATACAAAAATCTCATACTCATAGTTACACTAATACTTATGCTATGTACAGAAAAAGAAACTAGCTGTGAAATTATATCTGTTGTGTTCATTTTTTCCGTTTAATTTTTTGTCTCATTTTTCAACCGTACAAAATGCACCAGGTATGTTGAGATTTTACTTCGTCTACATGGATTTTGTATGTTTCTATATATAGATATTTATATATTTGTTTGTATAAAATGAGTTAAAGAGATTATGATGGGGTGTCCTAGTTATACGTATAGCATAAATAACCATTTGGAATTAATAAATCATAATGTGTCTTTTGCATTAATAATAACTATTTGACGTTTAAAGTTTTCTATTTACAAACAATCCTTTGGACAAGGTCCTGATATATTTGGTAGTCGCCCTTTGCATAGCTTACTTCCTAAATCCTAAATATATGTTGCCTCAAATTTTAGAACTCTATGGTAAAAAAATTAAATTCAAAAGTAAAGGAACCATCGTGCTAACCTTAGACTTGCTTATTTAGAGGAGTCTTCTCGTTCTGCTCTAGTTAGGCTCACCTATTAGGATCTTTGTGATTCTACCCCCACCGTTTCGTTATTCTAAGAGGTCATATGGGATACAGTCACCCATATTTGTAATTCTAACCTCGTTGCGTCCCTTTCCACAACTCCCGAGTGGTCTGGCAGCAATATGTTGTCGGTATACCTCCGGACGAGTATTCAGTTAAAGCTTTCTTACTAATCAATTCTATCTTAGATTTAACTGTATCACCTAATATCACCCTAATTTCCTTCTGGCTGTCGGTGCGCGTTTCGTTATTCTTCGGACTTCTGTATGGAAGCTAGTGTTGTGATTATATGCGGTAGTATAAATATATCTGTATTTGGGTCTTCAATACTGAACCGCAGGCCACTTTGTCATACCGTTTAGAACCATCCATGTAGCAAAAAATACTTAGATGATTCCCATCATATTCTGTGTCTGGTATGCATCGGGCACGTCCGATGTTTGTGTAGGTCCTTCCAATATGTCCAGTATATGTGACGTGTTTTGTAACCGCTTTTGTTCAGTACGCCTAAAGTTGTGAACTGTTCGGCTGTGGTGCAGCTTCATATCTTATATATATTTCAATGGGTGGGACATTTAGCAACATTTTCAGATCCTTGGTTTACGTAGTGCTCATGACACCACTTTTACCCAAGCAGCATGCACGCTAAACTCGCTGTAGTAATTGATATTGGACTTTTTATCAAAAGAAGTCCTCCAAAATGGCGAAGCATAAGTTAGAATTATGAAGCCAATGTGTAATAGTAGGACTAAAGCTCCATTTCATGCCTATGGTTCTCCTACATAGCGCCCAGCACCGATGTGCCTTATTGATATTATCC
>NW_023995376.1:0-97483 GCF_015586225.1 Lucilia sericata | reverse complement strand
AGAAATAGACGAGAAATTAGGAAAGCTTTTATAACACTTTAGCTTGGTCCTTACCTCAAATACCACTACAAAAGCCAAACGTGCAGCAAACACATGCCAGTAGTGAGGACTCAAGCCATAAGGTTCATAATCTTGAGGACCATTTCTGAAAGTTAAAGATATAACTTAGATTCAAATTAGTTTAAGAGGCTACATACACACTTACCTATAACCCCTATACGAACAAGTATCTGGATCCTTTTCCGTTTTGGCACCCCATTCCTCTTTATAATCCGAGGTATTAAATGTTGATAGTGAATGTTCTATATAACCCACTAAAGTATTCGATTCCGAATAAACAAACTTATAAACCATGCGCGGTATAAAATCACTGGTATAAGCTATGACAAAAGCATTTGATACGACCGCGGTATAGGTAATAATGCGCAATATACCATACCAGGCGCCTATATCTTCGACACGTTCGGCTAAAGGTCTTCGTGATTGGGTAACCATTTTATAGGCATCCAAACGGATTTCAGCTACATTATTGAGTAAAGCGAATAGAGGAGCCAGGGGAAAGGCGGCCACAAATAATGTAACAAAACCATATTGCAAAACTGGCAAGGAAAAAGATCATTAAAATTATAATAAATGAGTGTAAAGCTTATTTTACTCCCACTTACTCATTTCCAAATACTCATCAAATAAGCCAAACGCCCCGGATCTTGCATATGATAATCCTGTTCCCAGGCCATATGCAAATGCGAACGATCTTTAGTGGCCTGTTTATGCTTGCGTTGCCGCCACCAATTATAGAATTTCGGGAACAAATATTCCATAAAATTATTCCAACATTGTTTACCCACCATGATAATAGCCAACTGAATACATAATTCCGACAACAACCCGCCGGATCACAAATATCATTTTTCAGTCGAAAAAATTCACTTCGACGAGCCTGATCATCACCCGGATAGTCAAAGAAACGTCCCTTAAAAAAGGCTATATATATCAAGGATGAATAGAAATTCATAAATTCAAAAAAGAATATCTTGAAAGTATAAGAATCCTCATATTCCGTTTGTGTTCGCGGATTCTCTAGATTCGTTAAACGTATGGCCAGATGATAGATCTGTTTAGAGAGAATTATTGAAGTTTCTATAGGTTTTATTTGATTTGTTAAACATTACCTTGGTCAATATCATTATAACCACCAAGTTAATAAGGGCCGCCGTCACCGTGGTAAATAATTTGGCATGTTCTTTAACAAAAATCAACTCCTCCGCCTCCATAAATGATGGTTACCACCGATATACGATAGATAATGGTACCCAAACAGCAGACAGAACTATGAATATCTGGGAAAAGAAATGAAAAGAGTTTAAGGAATTAGAATGGATTTGTGAGGTTTTAAGTTTTGGAAGTTTAATGTTATCAGAACAGGACCTTCTTTTCCCTACTCAACTGCAGTTTTTAAAATGGGGAACGTTTTAAAGAACTGAACTAGAACTGAACTAGAACTGAACTAGAACTGAACTAGAACTGAACTAGAACTGACTAGAACTGAACTAGACTGAACTAGAACTGAACTAGAACTGAACTAGAACTGAACTAGAACTGAACTAGAACTGAACTAGAACTGAACTAGAACAGAACTAGAACAAACTAGAACAGAACTAGAACTGAACTAGAACGAACTAGAACAGAACTAAACAGAACTAACAAACTAGAAAGAACTAGAACTGAACTAGAACTGAACTAGAACTGACTAGAACTGAACTAGAACTGAACTAGACTGAACTAGAACTGAACTAGAACTGAACTAGAACTGAACTAGAACTGAACTAGAACTGAACTAGAACTGAACTAGAACTGAACTAGAACTGAACTAGAACTGAACTAGAACTGAACTAGAACTGAACTAGAACTGAACTAGAACTGAACTAGAACTGAACTAGAACTGAACTAGAACTGAACTAGAACTGAACTAGAACTGAACTAGAACTGAACTAGAACTGAACTAGAACTGAACTAGAACTGAACTAGAACTAACTCAACTACTGAACTAGAACTGAACTACTACTAACTAAACTAGAACTGAACTGAACTGAACTAGAACTGAACTAGAACTGAACTAGAACTGAACTAGAACTGAACTAGAACTGAACTAGAACTGAACTAGAACTGAACTAGAACTGAACTAGAACTGAACTAGAACTGAACTAGAACTGAACTAGAACTGAACTAGAACTGAACTAGAACTGAACTAGAACTGAACTAGAACTGAACTAGAACTGAACTAGAACTGAACTAGAACTGAACTAGAACTGAACTAGAACTGAACTAGAGCTGAATAGAACTGAACTAGAGCTGAACTAGAACTGAACTAAAACTGAACTAGAGATTCGTTTGTTTAACATCGGAAAAGCCAAATATTAGGAATCGCATTCCACTGCTCAACTATAGTAGGTAACTGTGGGAATGGCCCTACAGCTTTGCAGATGACATTACTCTGATTTACTCACCATAAACAATACTGCACTGCCGGTAATAACAAATCGTATGGCTCGTGTCCAAGTCGACATATAAGGTTCCTTTTCTCTGGTAACCGGATTCATGCGAAAACTCGTGGCATTAGTCTCAAACTCCGGTCGATTTTCCTCATCAGATTCCACATTATGTAAATCCCATTCCCAAACAATAACCGACTGTTTACGTTTCCACAGCTCCAGAAAAGTGGTGGCTAAAGAAGAAATTGGAATTAACTGAAATCTAAGGAAAGTTGAGAGATAAATAACTCACCCCAAAATGACATGAATATGGCAAAAAACACCGTCGAAGGATTGTTCAAATAAATAGGTGATTTTCGAGAAGAGACATGAATCGTGTAAATCCTGATAACTGCAGGCTTTATCACACAAAGGACATAGGGTAATCTTGCCGGCACCTGATTGATCACAAATCTCTTTGCTGGTGTATTATCCTCCGAATCTAAAGTTGCCAGGCCGTAAATAAAACACAAGGTACCCACTACGGCTGGATATACTAACATTTCCGTATAGAAACCCCAGCCAGCTGAAGTATAGACGCGATTTAATCACCAAAATATTTGCGCACCAAACACAAAGGCTGCTTTTTATACCACTGAGAAGGATGGGCCCAGGTTAAATACAAAACAACGGGGCGATCGAGAGAAACACCACTGGAGTGGGGACGATCATAGCGTCCCTCATGCAAAGGGAAACAAGCGAGATAAGTGTTATCGTTTAGCAAACGTCTAATGCACAGCGATCACTGTCATCGAAGGGCGTGCGCAGTAAAACCTGCATGAACCATTAATGATCTTTTGGGCACTGGTAAAATGAAGTGGCACGATCTTTTAACAATGAATCTAAAAAGAACATCAAAACAAGTCATTTATATAATAAGTAACAAGTTTTATAAGAAAATCTAATAACTTACTGTTCCTCTGGATTGCCATTGGCGGTGGCGGCCTTGAACGTAGTCTCTCCCTCTAAAACACTTTCTTCTAATTGTATACGTTTCGTCAATTTTTGCCATATTTCCTTCCAATATTGTATATTGCGCACCATGATATTTTCCTCATCCTTTGTTAAAAAAAGTAATATGAAATCTCAATTCTATTTCTAAAAAATTCTTCTACTTACCCAAGAGGATTTAACCGATATGGTTATAAACCGCTTAACCGGTAACTTAATATTCATCACCTCTGCCAGGCGGGTCTCTAAACGCCAGGGTAAATGTATTTTCAAGAAATAAGTACACTCATTGAAAGACTGAGTTTTATCCTCCAGCTCTACCTCCAGACCCTCTTTTATTAAGTTTTCCATAAAGGTTTTGCGATAATCCCTCTTTCTAGATTCAATTTCGGTCATAACGCCCAAATCTTCTTCCTCCCAGGCTAAAACCATATCGATTTTTCTTCGACCATCTCTAACATTAGAGACTCTGAATCCAAACCCTCACGATCTTGTTTACTAACACGTCTGGTTAAGTCCTCATCATCGCTGGCCGAATTACGTTTGCTGTGCTTGCGGCTATTGTAATGACTGCCATTAAGACTCGAGTCCATAGAAGAAGTTTTCGAATTTTGTCTAGATTTTTCATAAGGCACTAATTGTTTATAGGCAAATTGATCCTCCATTATATTTTTCTCCGACTTATTTATAGACTTCTCTAAATTCGCAGCCGTTAACACCTCTTTATCAGCTATAAACTCCTCAGGTTCCGGTGTAGGTGGTGCCGTTAAATTTAAACCCAATTCCTTTAGCATGGCTGTGCCGGGTATATCGGAATTTTCTATTTTCGGTCCAAAGGCCTGTGTGGGACTTGGCTCCGCCGAATCAGTTTCCAAATGTGTAGGCAGTGGTATAGAGATAGAATGTGATTTATATAATTGTTATTACGCCATTTTTCATTAAACGTAGCGTTACAATTGATGGGCGGTGGCCGATGTTGATTGTTATAGAACGGTGGTAACATGGTCATTTCGCTCTCGCATAGGGGAGCGGGTGTGGGCGGTATATATTGTATATTATAGAGGGTATTGTTATTTGTACGTTTTCGGCGCTTTTCGATTCGGTTTCGTTGATGAGTAGGGCGTAAATGTTATCGGTTGAAGTTTTCTGCGGGTTTTGTAGGGTGAACGGGGTAGAGTCAAAGAAATTTAGGTCCTGACGGAGAAATAGAAATGAACGATTATATTAGACTATAGCCTAGAATGTATATTAAAATATAGACTACACTATAGATTAGACTATAGAAGACTATAGACTAGACTGTAGACTATACTATAGACTAGACTATAGACTAGACTATAGACTAGACTATAGATTAGACTATAGACTAGACTATAGACTAGACTATAGACTAGACTATAGACTAGACTATAGACTAGACTATAGACTAGACTATAGACTAGACTATAGACTAGACTAGACTAGACTAGACTTAGACTAGACTATAGACTACGAGACTATAGACTAGACTATAGACTAGACTATAGACTAGACTATAGACTAGACTATAGACTAGACTATAGACTAGACTATAGACTAGACTATAGACTAGACTATAGACTAGACTAGACATACTAGACTATAGACTAGACTATGGACTAGACTATGACTAGACTATGGACTAGACTATAGACTAGACTATAGACTAGACTATAGACTAGACTATACACTAGACTATAGACTAGACTATAGACTAGACTATACTAGACTATAGACTAGACTATGGACTAGACTATGGACTAGACTATGGACTAGACTATAGACTAGACTATAGACTAGACTATAGACTAGACTATAGACTAGACTATAGACTAGACTATAGACTAGACTATAGACTAGACTATAGACTAGACTATAGACTAGACTATAGACTAGACTATAGACTAGACTATAGACTAGACTATAGACTAGACTATAGACTAGACTATAGACTAGACTATAGACTAGACTATAGACTAGACTATAGACTAGACTATAGACTAGACTATAGACTAGACTATAGACTAGACTATAGACTAGACTATAGACTAGACTATAGACTAGACTATAGACTAGACTATACTAGACTATAGACTAGACTATAGACTAGACTATAGACTAGACTATAGACTAGACTATAGACTAGACTATAGACTAGACTAAGACTAGACTAGACTATAGACTAGACTATAGACTAGACTATAGACTAGACTATAGACTAGACTATAGACTAGACTATAGACTAGACTATAGACTAGACTATAGACTAGACTATAGACTAGACTATAGACTAGACTATAGACTAGACTATAGACTAGACTATAGACTAGACTATAGACTAGACTATAGACTAGACTATAGACTAGACTATAGACTAGACTATAGACTAGACTATAGACTAGACTATAGACTAGACTATAGACTAGACTATAGACTAGACTATAGACTAGACTATAGCTAGACTATAGAGACCTAGACTATAGACTAGACTATAGACTAGACTATAACTAGACATAGACTAGACTATAGACTAGACTATAGACTAGACTATAGACTAGACTATAGACTAGACTATAGACTAGACTATAGACTAGACTAAGACTAGACTATAGACTGACATAGACTAGACTATAGACTAGACTATAGACTAGACTATAGACTAGACTATAGACTAGACTATAGACTAGACTATAGACTAGGACTATAAACTAGACTATAGACTAGACTATAGACTAGACTATAGACTAGACTAAGACTAGACTATAGACTAGACTATAGACTAGACTATAGACTAGACTATAGACTAGACTATAGACTAGATATATAGACTAGACTATAGACTAGCTATAGACTAGACTATAGACTAGGACTATAGACTAGACTATAGACTGACTATAGATAGACTATAGACTAGACAATAGACTAGACTATAGACTAGACTATAGACTAGATATAGACTAGACTATAGACTAGACTATAGACTAGACTATAGACTAGATTATAGACTAGACTATAGACTAGACTATAGACTAGACTATAGACTAGATTATAGACTAGACTAGACTAGACTATAGACTAGACTATAGACTAGACTATGAACTAGACTATAGACAGACTATAGACTAGACTATAGACTAGACTATAGGACTAGACTATAGACTAGATAGAGACTAGACTATAGACTAGACTATAGACTAGACTATAGCCTAGACTATATACTAGACTATAGACTAGACTATAGACTAGACTATAGACTAGACTATAGACTAGAATGACGACTAGGACTAGATATAGAGAGACTATAGACGAGACTATAGACTAGACTATAGACTAGACAATAGACTAGACTATAGACTAGACTATAGACTAGAAATAGACTAGACTATAGACTAGACTATAGACTAGACAATAGACTAGACTATAGACTAGACTATAGACTAGACAATCGACTAGACTATAGACTAGACTATAGACTAGACTATAGACTAGACTATAGACTAGACTATAGACTAGACTATAGACTAGACTATAGACTAGACTATAGACTAGACTATAGATAGACTATAGACTAGACTATAGACTAGACTATAGACTAGACTATAGATAGACTATAGACTAGATATAGACTAGACTATAGACTAGACTATAGACTAGACTATAGACTAGACTATAGACTAGGACTATAGACTAGATATAGACTAGACTAGGACTATCATCTAGTTTTTAGTTTTCACTATATAATTACACTAGTTTATATTAGTCCATTCTACAGTTTATATAATTTTCATCATAAATTCTTCCTAGTTTTAACCTTATTATTAATTTATTTTTGAATTTTATCTCCTGCAACTTACCCCACCATTAAATAAACGTCCCGCCACTATACCACTCTTGACTTAATCTTCTCGCTGGCACTTTTGTACTTGAACTATCTCTTGCCATACGTTCATTTTGGCTGGACTTGAGACAATCTCTCTTTTATCCATACGTTGTGTGGGTGCATTGCGCAAGGCTGGTACCGACAAAAATCCTTCGTTCGAGGAAAACAAAAAAATAAAAAAAGAAAAAACAAAAAAAAAACATTATTAAATATTCCAAAAATATTATTACTACAATTTAACTTACTGGGAAATTGTAAACCTTCTCCTGAACGACGTAATTGTGACGCATTTGCCTCCCTCTCCTCTTCATCGTCATTATCGGGATCAACAATTAAATCTTCACGTGAATTTGATTCAGTTATTGGGGCTGTACTGGTTTCTTCAATACTATCGATACGTAGTTGATAGGAATGTTTGTTGGGTTGCGTGTTTGAAGACGTTTCACGGCTGTCATTGTTGTTGCTGTTACTATTATTACTGCTGCCGCTGCTGCTGCTATTGTTGTTGCTATTACTGTATGCACTACTTCTTTCACTCATATTTAAATTATTGTTGTTAAAAATTGTTATTACGCTTATAGGTTATTTTTATATCCGGTTTATTTTTAATCACTATATAGACATGGTAATGGTTGGAAAAAGTTTTCGCTGTTTATTTTGGTCAAGGTTGGTTCTAGGAAAAGAATAAAATTGAAAAAAGTAGAAAATCATTAGTTTTTTAAGCAAATACTTAAGGAATTTTCAAATCCACAATTCAGGATTTAATCTTATTTAGTTTTTAGAGACTTTCTTTTTTAATATTTTAAAGGTTATGCGAATTTGCTTTAAAACCACTTCAACTTTTATTTCTCTTTTTTTTAAACTAAAAGTTCATTTTATTTCATTTTTTTAATATTAACCGTTTGTTAAGTGAAAAACGCAGCTGTTTTAGTTTCCATCATAAATCTTGTATGTGCTTTTTTATTTTATTTCAATTATTTTTCCCTTAGCTCTCCCCTGGTTTAAACAATTTTTAATTTTTAGTGGTGCTATTAAAATTTATTAGGTCAGCTGTTGTAATGATCAAGGACATGCGGTGCTGGCAATTTTTAATCTAAACTTTAGGAAAAAAAATTTTTAAAAGATTTTCAAGAGTAATTTACTATTTTAATGGAAAATTTTTCCATACTGGACTGGACTATAGTGCAAATTATAGGACGAATAAGATTTAGATCATACACAACTAGACTACCGACTAGACTATAGACTAGACTATAGACTAGACTATAGACTAGACTATAGACTAGACTATAGACTAGACTATAGACTAGACTATAGACTAGACTATAGACTAGACTATAGACTAGACTATAGATAGACTATAGACTAGACTATAGACTAGACTATAGACTAGACTAGACTAGACTATAGACTAGATAGACTAGACTATAGACTAGACTATAGACTAGACTATAGACTAGACTATAGACTAGACTATAGACTAGACTATAGACTAGACTATAGACTAGACTATAGACTAGACTATAGACTAGACTATAGACTAGACTATAGACTAGACTATAGACTAGACTATAGACTGACTATAGACTAGACTATAGACTAGACTATAGACTAGACTATAGACTAGACTATAGACTAGACTAAACTAGACTATAGACTAGACTAAAGACTAGACTATAGACTAGACTATAGACTAGACTATAGATTAGACTATAGACTAGACTATAGACTAGACTATAGACTAGACTATAGACTAGACTATAGACTAGACTATAGACTAGACTATAGACTAGACTATAGACTAGACTATAGACTAGACTATAGACTAGACTATAGACTAGACTATAGACTAGACTATAGACTAGACTATAGACTAGACTATAGACTAGACTATAGACGAACTATAGACTAGACTATAGACTAGACTATAGACTAGACTATAGACTAGACTATAGACTAGACTATAGACTAGACTATAGACTAGACTATAGACTAGACTATAGACTAGACTATAGACTAGACTATAGACTAGACTATAGACTAGACTATAGACTAGACTATAGACTAGACTATAGACTAGACTATAACTAGATGACTAGATATAGACTAGACTATAGACTAGACTATAGACTAGACTATAGACTAGACTATAGACTAGACTATAGACTAGACTATAGACTAGACTATAGACTAGACTATAGACTAGACTATAGACTAGACTATAGACTAGACTATAGACTAGACTATAGACTAGACTATAGACTAGACTATAGATAGACTAGACTATAGACTAGACTATAGACTAGACTATAGACTAGACTATAGACTAGACTATAGACTAGACTATAGACTAGACTATAGACTAGACTATAGACTAGACTATAGACTAGACTATAGACTAGACTATAGACTAGACTATAGACTAGACTATAGACTAGACTATAGACTAGACTATAGACTAGACTATAGACTAGACTATAGACTAGACTATAGACTAGACTATAGACTAGACTATAGACTAGACTATAGACTAGACTATAGACTAGACTATAGACTAGACTATAGACTAGACTATAGACTAGACTATAGACTAGACTATAGACTAGACTATAGACTAGACTATAGACTAGACTATAGACTAGACTATAGACTAGACTATAGACTAGACTATAGACTAGACTATAGACTAGACTATAGACTAGACTATAGACTAGACTATAGACTAGACTATAGACTAGACTATAGACTAGACTATAGACTAGACTATAGACTATAGACTATAGATAGACTATAGACTAGACTATAGACTAGACTATAGACTAGACTATAGACTAGACTATAGACTAGACTATAGACTAGACTATAGACTAGACTATAGACTAGACTATAGACTAGACTATAGACTAGACTATAGACTAGACTATAGACTAGACTATAGACTAGACTATAGACTAGACTATAGACTAGACTATAGACTAGACTATAGACTAGACTATAGACTAGATATAGACTAGACTATAGACTAGACTATAGACTAGATATAGACTAGACTATAGACTAGACTATAGACTAGACTATAGACTAGACATAGACTAGACTATAGACGAGACTATAGACGAGACTATAGACGAGACTATAGACAGACTAGACTAGACTATAGACTAGACTATAGACTAGACTATAGACTAGACAATAGACTAGACTATAGACTAGACTATAGACTAGACTATAGACTAGACTATGACAGACTATAGACTAGACTATAGACTAGACTATAGACTAGACTATAGACTAGACTATAGACTAGACTATAGAAGACTAGACTAGACTATAGACTAGACTATAGACTAGACTATAGACTAGACTATAGATAGACTAGACTAGACTAGACTAATAGACTAGACTATAGACTAGACTATAGACTAGACTATACTAGACTATAGACTAGACTATATACTAGACTAGATACTAGACTATAGACTAGACTATAGACTAGACTATAGACTAGACTATAGACTAGACTATAGACTAGACTATAGACTAGACTATAGACTAGACTATAGACTAGACTATAGACTAGACTATAGACTAGACTATAGACTAGACTATAGACTAGACTATAGACTAGACTATAGACTAGACTATAGACTAGACTATAGACTAGACTATAGACTAGACTATAGACTAGACTATAGACTAGACTATAGACTAGACTATAGACTAGACTATAGACTAGACTATAGACTAGACTATAGACTAGACTATAGACTAGACTATAGACTAGACTATAGACTAGACTATAGACTAGACTATAGACTAGACTATAGACTAGATTATAGACTAGACTATAGACTAGACTATAGACTAGACTATAGATAGACTATAGACTAGATTATAGACTAGACTATAGACTAGACTATAGACTAGATATAGACTAGACTATAGACTAGACTATAGACTAGACTAGACTATAGACTAGACTATAGACTAGACTATAGACTAGACTATAGACTAGACTATAGACTAGACTATAGACTAGACTATAGACTAGACTATAGACTAGACTATAGACTAGACTATAGACTAGACTATAGACTAGACTATAGACTAGACTATAGACTAGACTATAGACTAGACTATAGACTAGACTATAGACTAGACTATAGACTAGACTATAGACTAGACTATAGACTAGACTATAACTACACTATAGACTAGACTATAGACTAGACTACAGACTGTACTATACACTAGACGGTAGACTAGACTGTAGACTATATTATGACTAGTAGTCTAATCTATAGTCTATTCAATAGTCTAGTCTATAGTCTAGGCCATTGCCTAGTCTAGTCCAAAGACTAGAATAGAGACAGAATTAGAGGCAAAACTATAATCCGAATTCGATTCATTCCAAACTATAGACTTAACTGTAGACCAGAAAATGATATAGTCATGTATAGACAAACATGTGTCTAGTCTGCGATCTAAAATACATATAGTCTAAAATATAACATTTGTATAAAAAAATATTCACTTCCATCCTTATATTTCTTAATATCATATTAATTATATGCTTTAAAAATTAAATTAACTTTTTTAAATTATATAATCATTTTCGTTTCACCTTTCACGCAACATCAAAGAATTTTCTATCTTTTTTGGGGTACAACATGACGTATGATTATTTTAAATTTCATGACATATAAAGCAAAATAAATAATAACACTCATACGCCATTAGTATGACACTTTTATTCTTGTTGTTTTGAATTTCTAAAAACTTTGGACCTACAAATAGACAATAATTTTGTAGAAAAAAAACTAAATGGAAACAAAACTAAAAAGTGCTGTTGGTGCTAAAACAAACAAACTATTAATGAATTAGTTGAATTAACTATAAATTATGATTTATTTAATTTGTTTAGTTAATACATACAATGTATTGTAGTTGTTGTTTTAGTACGTGTATAAAAATATATGTTTGTTTGTGTATTTGCCTTATATGTAGAGTCCTTTAAGTCAACAATTAATAATTGTTAGAAAATGTTAAATAAATATGAGAAATTTACGCACATTTTTACTTGTTAGTACGACTAACTTGAATGTGAAATGAAATTGGTTGACGCGTTGGTAAAAGTCTATCAATGTCTGGTCGATTGACTATCTGTTTAACAAGGCATTTTTAACTTTTTATTATTATGTCTTCGAAAAGAGATTTAAACCATAAACGGAAGATTTGTGGAAGAATTTTATATAAAGAAGACTTAGAGTATATATACACTGAAGACTAAACCATAAACTAGATTGTATACTAAACCCTAGACTAGAGTTTCGATTAGATAATGGACTATAGACTAGACTATAGACTAGATATAGACTAGACTATAGACTAGACTATAGGACGGACTAAACTAGACTATAGACTAGACTATATATAGACTATAGACTAGATATAGACTAGACTATAGACTAGATTATGACTAGACTATAGACTAGACTATAGACTAGACTATAGACTAGACTATAGACTAGACTAGACTATGACTAGACTATAGACTAGATATAGACTAGACTATAGACTTGACTATAGACTAGACTATAGACTAGACTATAGACTAGACTATAGACTAGACTATAGAGACTATAGATAGACTATGACTAGACTATAGACTAGACTATAGACAGACTATAGACTAGACTATAGACTAGACTATAGACTAGACTATAGACTAGACTATAGACTAGACTATAGACTAGACTATAGACTAGACTATAGACTAGACTATAGACTAGACTATAGACTAGACTATAGACTAGACTATGACTAGACTATAGACTAGACTATAGACTAGACTATAGACTAGACTATAGACTAGACTATAGACTAGACTAGACTAGACTATAGACTAGACTATAGACTAGACTATAGACTAGACTATAGACTAGACTATAGACTAGACTATAGACTAGACTATAGACTAGACTATGACTAGACATGACTAGACTATAGACTAGACTATAGACTAGACTATAGACTAGACTATAGACTAGACTATAGACTAGACTATAGACTAGACTATAGACTAGACTATAGACTAGACTATAGACTAGACTATAGACTAGACTATAGACTAGACTATAGACTAGACTATAGACTAGACTATAGACTAGACTATAGACTAGACTATAGACTAGACTATAGACTAGACTATAGACTAGACTTAGACTAGACTATAGACAGACTATAGACTAGACTATAGACTAGACTATAGACTAGACTATAGACTAGACTATGACTAGACTCTATAGACTATGACTAGATAAGACTACTATAGACTAGACTATAGACTGAGATACTTAGACTAGACTATCGCTAGAACTAGACTAGACTATCGACTAGACTATAGACTAGACTATAGACTAGACTATAGACTAGACTTAGACTAGACTATAGACTAGACATAGACTAGACTATAGACTAGACTATAGACTAGACTATAGACTAGACTATAGACTAGACTATAGACTAGACTATAGACTAGACTATAGACTAGACTATAGAACTAGACTATAGACTAGACTATAGACTAGACTATAGACTAGACTATAGACAGACTATAGACTAGACTATAGACTAGACTTATAGACTAGATAGACTAGACTATAGACTAGACTATAGACTAGACTATAGACTAGACTATAGACTAGACTATAGACTAGACTATAGACTAGACTATAGACTAGACTATAGGACTAGACTATAACTAGACTATAGAACTAGACTATAGACTAGACTATAGACTAGACTATAGACTAGACTATAGACTAGACTATAGACTAGACTATAGACTAGACTATAGACTAGACTATAGACTAGACTACTAGACTAGACTATAGACTAGACTATAGACTAGACTATAGACTAGACTATGACTAGAACTAGACTATGTTAAGACTAGACTATAGATAGACTATAGACTAGACTATAGACTAGAAGATAGACTAGACTATAGACTAGACATAGACTAGACTATAGACTAGACTATAGACTAGAATAGTAGACTAGACTATAGACTAGACTATAGACTAGTCTATAGATAGACTATAGACTAGACTATAGACTAGACTATAGACAGACTATAGACTAGAACTTATAGACTAGACTATAGACTAGACTATAGACTAGGACTAGACTAGACTATAGACTAGACTATGACTAGACTATAGACTAGACTATAGACTAGACTATAGACTAGACTATAGACTAGACTATAGACTAGACTATAGACTAGACTATAGACTAGACTATAGACTAGACTATAGACTAGACTAGACTAGACTATAGAATAGATATTACGACCTATAGACTAGACTAGACTAGACTATAGACTAGACTATAGACTAGACTATAGACTAGACTATAGGACTAGACTAATAGACTAGACTATAGACTAGACTATAGACTAGAATAGACCTAGATATGAGACTAGACTATAGACTAGCTATAGACTAGACTATAGACTAGGACTATAGACTAGACTATAGACTAGACTATAGACTAGACTATAGACTAGGACTATAGACTAGACTATGACTAGACTATAGACTAGACTATAGGGAGACTATAGACTAGCTATAGACTAGACTATAGACTAGACATGACTAGATATAGACTAGACTATAGACTAGACTATAGACTAGACTATAGACTAGAACTATAGACTAGACTATAGACTAGACTATAGACTAGACTATATGACTAGACTATAGACTAGTATAGACTAGACTATAGATATAGACTATAGACTAGACTATAGACTAGACTATAGACTAGGTATAGACTAGACTATAGACTAGACTAGACTAGACTATAGACTAGACTAGACTAGACTATAGACTAGACTATAGACTAGACTATAGATAGATAGACTAGACTATAGACTAGACTATAGACTGGACTACAGGACAAGACTATTGACTAGATATAGACTAGACTATAGAAGACTATAGACTAGACTATAGACTAGACTATCGACTAGCTATAGACTAGACTATAGACTAGAACTATAGACTAGACTATAGACTAGACTATAGACTAGACTATAGACTAGACTATAGACTAGACTATAGACTAGACTATAGACTAGACTATAGACTAGACTATAGCTAGACTATAGACTGAGTATAGACTAGACTATAGACTAGACTATAGACTAGACTATAGACTAGGACTATAGACTAGACATAGACTAGACTATAGACTAGACTATAGACTAGACTATAGACTAGGACTATAGACTAGACTATAGACTAGACTATAGACTAGATATAGACTAGGACTATAGACTAGACTACTGACTAGACTAGACAGACTAGAGACTAGACTATAGACTAGACTATAGACTAGACTATAGACTAGACTATCGACTAGACTATAGACTAGACTATAGACTAGACTATAGACTAGACTATAGACTAGACTATAACGACTATAGACTAGACTATATGCTAGACTATAGACTAGACTATAGACTAGACTATAGACTAGACTATAGGACTAGACTATAGACTAGACTATAGACTAGACTATAGACTAGACTATAGACTAGACTATAGACTAGACTATAGACTAGACTATAGACTAGACTATAGACTAGACTATAGACTAGACTATAGACTAGACTATGACTAGACTATAGCTAGACTATAGACTAGACTATAGACTAGACTATAGACTAGACTATAGACTAGACTATAGACTAGACTATAGGACTAGACTATAGACTAGACTAGACTAGCTAGACATAGACTAGACTAGACTATAGACTAGACTATAGAATAGACTATAGACTAGACTTAGACTAGATAGACGATAGACTAGACTAGACTATAGACTAGACTAGACTATAGAACTAGATATAGATAGACTAGACTAGACTAGACTATAGATAGACTATAGACTAGATATAGATTAGACTATAGACTAGACTATAGACTAGACTAAGACTAGACTATAGACTAGACTATAGACTAGACTATAGACTAGACTATAGACTAGACTATAGACTAGACTATAGACTAGACTAGACTAGACTATAGACTAGACTATAGACTAGACTATAGACGACTATAGACTAGACTATAGACTAGACTATAGACTAGACTATAGTCTAGACTATAGACTAGATTAGACTAGACTATAGACTAGACTGTAGAGTGCACTTTTAGGCTGGACTCTATCTTTTGATTCCTTTTTTTTTCCTTGGAAATGTAAACTTCAATTAAATTCACTCTTTCCCATTGCCTTTTAAGGGTTAATGCAATTAACTTAATTGCATATGAATAAATATAATGTGTACTCGTATTTAGAGAATATAAATTTATTGATTTTAGTTTCTATTTCATATAACATTTTCCTAGTAATTTTCAACTGTTTCATTTTTCACTATAAAAATGTAAAATCAAAGTTGTTTTTCAAAATACAAATCCCTTTAGTAGAAATAGCGTGTTAGGAAAAAATTTACTTAATTTTTTTTTTTCTAAAACAAAATTATGATAATAATGATTAGCTTTTTGTGTTAATGATATTGTCTAACATATTAAATATAAATAGTTTTGTTGAATATTTAATTAGCAATTGAAATTATAAAATTCAAATAACATAATGGTTAAATTTAATATCCTTGTTTCTTTGTGACCTCTGCCCTGTGTGTTTTTTTCTATTGTTGTTGTCATTATCGATAAGAATCTTTTCAAGTTTTGAATTGTTATTTTAAAAACTAGTAGAGTAAAAAAAATGTTATAAAATTCATAAATTGATAAAACGTGTTCAAATAGTATAGATTTGTTTGCTTTGTTTTTTGTTTTGTGGAAGAGAAGACATAACCCAGCAAAGAATTTAATGAAAGTACAGAGACTAGAAAATAGTTTAGACTAATATAGTTAGATAATACGGACTATAGACTACACATTAGTTCAGACTAAAGACTAGACTATAGTCCAAATTATCGAATAGTCTATAGACCAAACTATTGACTAAACTACAGTCCAGACTATAGTCTAGTCAATGCTACACAGCACATGACTATATTCCAGACTATAGACTAGACTATCGTCTAGATTGTAACTAGACTATAGTCTAGATTATAGACTATACAATAGTCAAAACTATAGACTATACTATAGTTCAGACTTTATACTATATATAGTCCACACTGTAGACTAGACTATGACTACCCTAAAGACTAGAGTCTGATCAAGACTATGGACTAATTGTGGTCCAGACTGTATACTAGACTATAGTCAGACTATGGACTGGATAGAAAAATAGACTAGAATATAGTCTAGATTTGAGACTTTTCTATAGTCCAGAGTATATACTGTAGTAGAGACTATAGACTATATTATAGTTCCCATGGACTAGACTATAGTCCAGACTGTAGACTATAGACCAAATTATACTCAGTATTCCAGACTACCGACGATTAACTATAGACGAGACTATTGTCCAGACTAAAAACTTGATTATAATCCAGACTATAGACTAGACTATAATCCAAACAATAGACTACACTATATAGTCCTGACTAAAAACTAGTCCATAGGCAGATCATTGACTAGAGTACAGTCTAGACTATAGTCTAGGCAATGCTATACACTAGACTATATTCCAGACTATAGATTAGACTATCGTCCAGATTATAGACTAGGACTATAGTCTAGATTATAGACAATACTATAGTCAAGTCTATAGACTACTATAGTTCAGACTTTATACTATATTATAGTCCACACTGTAGAAGAGACTATGACTACTCTAAAGACTAGACTCGGATCAAGACTATGGACTAAATTATGGTCCAGACTATAGAATAGACTATGGTCCATACTATATATTAGACTATAGTCCAGACTATGGACTGGACTATAGTCCAGACTATGGGCTATTCTATAGTCCAAACCAAAGACTATGGACTGGACTATAGTTCAGACTGTGGACTAGACTATAATTCAGACTATAAACTAGACTATAATGAAGAATATAGATTAGATTATAGTCCAGACTATTGACTCGATTATAGTCCAGACTATAGACTAGGCTTAAGTCCGGACTATAGTCTAGACTATAATTCCGACGGTAGAGTAGGCAATAATCCAGACTACAGACTATACTATTGTTCAGACTATAGACTATACTATAGTCTGTTCTATAACTTCTTGACTATATAAAAATCGATCGATACTTCGTAGTTCTAAGTAAATGATTGATAACTTTTTGAAAGTATAAATTTCGATCGATAATTTTCTTGTTTTAGACAACATTTGATAACATTTTTTTATATAAAAATCGTTCAAAGACTTTTTTCTTCTATAAAGTTCATCCATTTTTATAACTATAAAGGTCAAGTCTATATCTGTAAAATGTTGTTCCATTTTTGACAATTCCATGTGCGTGGTAAAAAAAAAAAAACACCAACATTAATGCAACAAGTTTATTGTACCACGTTTTTGACCTTCGGAAATCAAAACACCAGGAGTTGAAAACCAATACATATACATTTGACAAACTAACACAAAGCAAAGAAATAATGTTGTTGGTCATGAATGTAAGGTAAATATTGGGACAACATACACATACAACAAATTTAACTACCATGTTAGGCCCCATCGCCTATAACTAAATAAATATTAGTGAACAACAACTTTAGTAATAATAATAATAAAGAGATAATAGACTATAAAAGTCGAGAGCTGTTTCTGTTATTTAAGGTCGCTTTATGGTCTCTTTTGAAACGAAAAATAGTCGGTCATTCATTAATTATCGATTTTAATAAAGTGTATAAAGTAAAGTGTCATATATTTGATGTGGACGCTCCTTTACATATGCCCTAAAACTAATGAGAAAATGAGAAATATGTCTAAAATCATATTAGTTAATTAGACATAATATAATGCTAATTTTTTTTCCTAACCTAGAAATCGAGTTAAATAATGTTTTTTCTTTAATCCATAACTAGTTTATTTAAAGAAGTTACCTAGAACATATGTTAAGATTCTCACGCTTTATGATTTTCCACTCAAAATACCACTCTAGTCATGATAATATTAAAAATTATAATAATTTTTCTATAACAAAAGAAAAGATAATTAAAATTATATATAAGACCAGTTGACACGCTTTTTATAAATAAATTTTATTTGAACTTTAAAGAAAAGTTTAGGAAAGAGTAGTAGATATAAATATAATGACATAGATGTTGATATTATATAACTTTAGACGATGATGACTTTTAATTTTTCAAATAATTATTAACGTAAGTTTTAATTTTTCTTATAAAATTCATATTTAACAAAGACTTTTTATATCAAATGAATGTCTAAAGTTCTACAAAAAAGTTATCGATAATTCTAATTTTCTAGATATAAGTTATCGATAAATAAGAAAAACTGTCAAAATCTTCTTCAAGTCCATAGAAAAAGATCTTTAATTTTCTATTCTTTTTTTGAAAACGATCAATAACTCTCTATTTTCCAAGTAATGGATCGATAAGTTTTCATTTTAACAGAAATCGCTCAAAAAATTTGTATATTTCCAAAGTCATTTATCGATAACTTTTTATTTATATAGAAATCGATCAATAACTCTCTATTTTCAAAGAAAATTATCAATAACTTCCATTTACATAGAAATTGCTCATTAGCTCTTGATTTTTAAAGAAATTAATCAATAGCTTTTTCTTTCCATAGAAATCAGTTAAAAACTTTCTATATTTCGACCGATAACTTTTCATATTTTGTAGAAAAAGATCAAAAACTCTTTACTTTTAAAGAAATTTATCAATAACTTTCCATTTTTGCTGAAGTTTCTAAAGAATTCGAACTTTTTATTCCAAGAGAAATTGCTCAAAAACTTCCTAATTTCTAAATTAGGAAGAGAGATCGCTCAATAGCTCCCTATATTCAAAGAAATTGATCAATCAACTTCTATTCCAACAGAAATCGCGCAAAAACTTACTAATGTCTATAGAACTCTATCGATAACTTGCCATTCCAACAGAACTCGATCAAGACCTCTCTATTTTCAAAGAAATTGATCAATTACTTTTCATTTGAACAAAAATTGGTCAATAACTTCGTAATTTCTAAAGAACTCGATCGATAACTTGCCATTCCAACAGAACTCGATCAAGAACTCTCTATTTTTGAAGAAATTGATCAATCAACTTTCTATTTCAACAGAAATCGCTCAAAAACTTACTAATTTCTAAATAACTCGATCGATAACTTACCGTTCTAACAGAACTTGATCAAAAACTCTCTATTTTCAAAGAAATTTCTAAAGAACTCGATCGATAACTTTCCATTCCAACAGAATTCTATCAAAAATTATCTGTTTTCAAAAAAATTGATCATAACTTTCCAATTTTATATAAATCGCTCAATAGCTACCTAATTTCTAAAGAACTCAATCGATTACTTTCCATTTCAACAGAAATCGCTCCATAACTTTTAATTTTTTCTAAAGAAATTGATCGAAAACTATAAATTTTTATAGAAAATTGATCATTAAATCTCTATTTTCATAGAAATGGATCAATAACTCTCTGTTTTCCCTGAAGTTGGACAAAAACTTTTTATTTTTATGGAATCAATAAAATTTTTTGATCAATAATTTTTCTTTTTTACAGAAATCGCCCATAAACATCCTAATTTCTAAGGAACTCGATCGATAGCTTTCCATATTTTATAGAAATTGATCAATCAACTTTCTATTTCAACAGAAATCGCTCAAAAACTTACTAATTTCTATAGAACTCTATCGATAACTTGCCATTCCAACAGAACTCGATCAAGACCTCTCTATTTTCAAAGAAATTGATCAATGAACTTTCTATTCCAACAGAAATCGCTAAAAAATCTCTTAATTTCTAAAGAACTCGAACGATTACTTTCCATTTCAATAGAAATCGCTCCATAACTTTCAATTTTTCTAAAGAAATTGATCTAGAACTATCCATTTATATTGAAAACGATCATTAACTCTCTATTTTTAAAGAAATGGATCAATAACTTTCTATTTCCATGAAGTTGAATAAAAACTTTATATTTTTACAGAAGTTAATAAATCAATCAATTTTTTTGATAAATTTTTACAGGAATCGATCGATAACTTTCCATTTCTATAGAAATCGATCGTTAACTTTCCATATTTTATAAAAATCGATCTATATTTCTTTATTTTAAATAAAATTGATCAATACATTTCTATTTTAACAGAAAACTAACCATAACTTTTCCGTTATATAGAAATAGATCAATAACTCTCACTTTTTTTTTTAAAGAAATTGATCAATAACTTTTAATTTTTATAGAAAACGTTGAAAAACTTTCTATATTTTCTTGGAAATCGATCAATAACATACAGAAAGCGCTCAAAATCTTTCTATATCTCTTTAGAAATCGATCGTTAACTTACCATATTTATAGAAATCGATAAATAACTCTCTATTTTTAAAGAAATTGATCAATAAATTTTCTCTTTTTACAGAAAACAAACGATAATTTTTCATTTATATAGAAAACGATCAATAACTCTCACTTTTTTAAAGAAATTGATTAATAAATTTTCTCTTTTTACAGAAAACGATCGTAGTTTTCCACTTTTCATAGAACACGATCGAAAAGTGTATAATTTTCAAGAAATTGATCTATATCTTTTATTTTTTTTATAGAAAACGCTGAAAAACTTTTAATTTTACAGAAAATGCTTAAAATCTTTCTATATCGAAATCGTTCCATAACTTTTCATTTCTATGGAATTAAGTCAAAAAACTTTTAATATTTCCATCAATATCGGTTGATAACTTTTAATTTCTAGCAAAATCGATAAATAAATTGTTCGATAACTTTCCTTTTATATAAAAATCGATCGATAACTTTCTATTTATAGAGAAATCGGTCCAAAACTTTTTATAATTCCAAAGAAATTGTTCGAAAACCTTTCATTACTACAGAGATCGACTAATAACTCTCTATTTATAGATTGATAACTTTTTTGGTACTTTTAAATTTTTCAAAAGTACTTTATGAATTTTCTATAATATCGAACCAAGAAACATAACATTAAACTTCGGGGTCCTGAGTGAATGAAAAGTTGTAGTAATGGGTTTTTGTGATACTTTTTCGTTTTCGGAACAAGTCGGTTTTAGTGACATTTCTTACAAAATAAAACAATATAAGATTTAAATTTTTTTTGTCGGCCACGCCTACTTTTGAGTGGGCGGAGCTCCAAAGTTTAATACACAAAAACCGACTTAAGTCTCTTTTTCAACTGGTACTTTTTGGTTTCTCTGTAATATTGAACCTAAAAACATATCCTGATGGAATAAAAATCTTTAAGAAGTAATTTTTTTGGTACTTTTTGGTTTTCAACTGGTACTTTTTGAGTATTTTATAATATTGAAATTAAACACACGACATTTTTCCATAAAATAATATTTTTTAATAAATTTTTTGTTTAAAAATTTTAAATAATTTTTCACCGTTTTCACTGTTACTTTATTGTTAAGGAGACAATAATTTTTAACACTTTAAATTTTTTTTTAAACTTAATATTGATTTTACATCAAATTATGTGGAATTTTTTATTTTTAAAACTTTATAACATGTTTACTTTTCATAGCATACGTTTTAGTTAATATTGTTTTCCAAAAATCATTGCCTACTTTTAGGCATTTTAAAATTTCTTTATAAATAAAACTTTACTAAATTTTTCCGTTTTTTTTATAATAATAATTATTATATAAAGTTAAAATAATATATTTCTCACTTTTTTCTAGATTTTTTCTCTTATATTTTTTGTTTCAATTTTATTAATCCGTATTTTACAACCGTTTCCTTTAACCACATACTAACGAATGTTGTCTATTTTGTCTCTTAACAAATATATTTCATAAATTTTATATTCTACCTTATTGTTGTGTTATTATTATTTATTATTGTTGTATTGTATTGTTGTTTGAAATATTTTTTTTTTTCAAATGCCAACGAATAGAAGACAATCGACACAGTACAACAAGTCCTGTATTGACACGCATTAAACTTGCACTTCCTGTCTAATAACTATGGTCAATTGTATACATACATATAAAAATTAAGGCATATGTGTATGTGTGTACAACTGTATTGGTTAATAACATAAACTTTACCCACATATGTCCATTTTACCACTAAAATAGTTAAAGCTGTAGTAAAAGGTCAGGTACAAAGAAATATTAGTTTAACTACCCCTAATACAGCGAGGGTGGGTCTCTATAAAAAACTCTTTATAATGTTAAAAATTATGAAAATTTTGTTTAATTTTCTAAAATATTTAAGTACGAACCTCGTATCATAAATCAAAGAAAATTATTAAATATAAAAAACTTTTATTTTACGAGTTATTATTCTCTATATTGAAGTGATTACATTTTGCTTAAAAAGTCTATAGTCTAGTCTATAGTCTAGTCTATAGTCTAGTCTATAGTCTAGTCTATAGTCTAGTCTATAGTCTAGTCTATAGTCTAGTCTATAGTCTAGTCTATAGTCTAGTCTATAGTCTAGTCTATAGTCTAGTCTATAGTCTAGTCTATAGTCTAGTCTATAGTCTCTATAGTCTAGTCTATAGTCTAGTCTATAGTCTAGTCTATAGTCTAGTCTATAGTCTAGTCTATAGTCTAGTCTATAGTCTAGTCTATAGTCTAGTCTATAGTCTAGTCTATAGTCTAGTCTATAGTCTAGTCTATAGTCTAGTCTATAGTCTAGTCTATAGTCTAGTCTATAGTCTAGTCTATAGTCTAGTCTATAGTCTAGTCTATAGTCTAGTCTATAGTCTAGTCTATAGTCTAGTCTATAGTCTAGTCTATAGTCTAGTCTATAGTCTAGTCTATAGTCTAGTCTATAGTCTAGTCTATAGTCTAGTCTATAGTCTAGTCTATAGTCTAGTCTATAGTCTAGTCTATAGTCTAGTCTATAGTCTAGTCTATAGTCTAGTCTATAGTCTAGTCTATAGTCTAGTCTATAGTCTAGTCTAGTAGTCTATCTAGTCTATAGTCTAGTCTATAGTCTAGTCTATAGTCTAGTCTATAGTCTAGTCTATAGTCTAGTCTATAGTCTAGTCTATAGTCTAGTCTATAGTCTAGTCTATAGTCTAGTCTATAGTCTAGTCTATAGTCTAGTCTATAGTCTAGTCTATAGTCTAGTCTATAGTCTAGTCTATAGTCTAGTCTATAGTCTAGTCTATAGTCTAGTCTATAGTCTAGTCTATAGTCTAGTCTATAGTCTAGTCTATAGTCTAGTCTATAGTCTAGTCTATAGTCTAGTCTATAGTCTAGTCTATAGTCTAGTCTATAGTCTAGTCTATAGTCTAGTCTATAGTCTAGTCTATAGTCTAGTCTATAGTCTAGTCTATAGTCTAGTCTATAGTCTAGTCTATAGTCTAGTCTATAGTCTAGTCTATAGTCTAGTCTATAGTCTAGTCTATAGTCTAGTCTATAGTCTAGTCTATAGTCTATGTCTATAGTCTAGTCTATAGTCTAGTTTATAGTCTAGTCTATAGTCTAGCCTATAGTCTATATATTCTATTGCCTTCACATGTATTTGACTCACAATTCATACAAGCAAATTTTCCAGATAAAATAAGTTTACTCTTTTGAAAATTCTTTTGACATTTATTTGTTTTATAGATTTCTCTGTCCACTTAAATATTTAATTAATTAGTTATTAACTTTTTTATGTTGTTGTCGTCACTAGATAGATAAAAATATCTTCTACATAAATCACTTCATATGTCAATTTCGTTTTAGTTTTCCATTAAACTGACCTTTCTTTCAGTCTTTTCCTTTGGACGTCAGGAAACTATTATAGTATTTTGGTCTTTTTTAAGAACTCATAATCTATTTTTAGGCTGGAAAAGTTCTTGAGTTGTTCGTTCAACACAAGTTATCATAAGAATAGGAAATTGTTGGGGAAAACGTAATTTTATATAATACTCTGTGGGAAAAACCAAAACATAAATGTCGATTAAATAAGTAGTTATTTTGAGACGAGTGTTTCTGGGGTTTTAAATAGATATAATTCAAAAAGTTTACAAACATAAAGTATTTTAATTTCAGGTATATAATCTAAACCCCCTAATAAATAGTGATTACTTTCTTAAGCACGTGCCTTAAATCTTTCGCATAATGACCTAAATAGTTACTTAAAATAAAATTAATTAAATTCTTGATTACAATACATTTCTGCTAATTAGGATTTTAACAATTGATTGTCTTTATAATCTCAAATGTAATTTCTAAACGTCTGCTTCAACTGAAGTCGATAAAATAAATTGATTTATTAGCTGCTTGTTAGTTAGTTTAACATTGAATATATATGAAAGTATTTATGTATAATTGATATTCAATCAAATACCTATTTTATAATAACCAACTTCGAATCTCTTTGTGTTTTTGTCCATTTTGTAGGGGCCTTTGTCGACGTCATAAAAAGCCAAGTGCTAGCAGTATATAGAAATACAAAGTAATTGTTGCTTCTTTGCTTTAAAGAGTGATTGCTATAACGAGACTATAGACTAGACTATAGACTAGACTATAGACTATAGACTAGCTATAGACTAGACTATAGACTAGACTATAGACTAGACTATAGACTAGACTATAGACTAGACTATAGACTAGACTATAGACTAGACTATAGACTAGACTAGACTAGACTATAGACTAGACTATAGACTAGACTATAGACTAGACTATAGACTAGACTATAGACTAGACTATAGACTAGACTATAGACTAGACTATAGACTAGACTATAGACTAGACTATAGACTAGACTATAGACTAGACTATAGACTAGACTATAGACTAGACTATAGACTAGACTATAGACTAGACTATAGACTAGACTATAGACTAGACTATAGACTAGACTATAGACTAGACTATAGACTAGACTATAGACTAGACTATAGACTAGACTATAGAAGACTATAGACTAGACTATAGACTAGACTATAGACTAGACTATAGACTAGACTATAGACTAGACTATAGACTAGACTATAGACTAGACTATAGACTAGACTATAGACTAGACTATAGACTAGACTATAGACTAGACTATAGACTAGACTATAGACTAGACTATAGACTAGACTATAGACTAGACTATAGACTAGACTATAGACGACTATAGACTAGACTATAGACTAGACTATAGACTAGACTATAGACTAGACTATAGACTAGACTATAGACTAGACTATAGACTAGACTATAGACTAGACTATAGACTAGACTATAGACTAGACTATAGACTAGACTATAGACTAGACTATAGACTAGACTATAGACTAGACTATAGACTAGACTATAGACTAGACTATAGACTAGACTATAGACTAGACTATAGACTAGACTATAGACTAGACTATAGACTAAACTATAGACTAGATAAGACTAGACTATAGACTAAACTATAGACTAGACTATAGACTAGACTATAGACTAGACTTTAGACTAGACTATAGACTAGACTATAGACTAGACTATAGACTAGACTATAGACTAGACTATAGACTAGACTATAGACTAGACTATAGACTAGACTATAGACTAGACTATAGACTAGACTATAGACTAGACTATAGACTAGACTATAGACTAGACTATAGACTAGACTATAGACTAGACTATAGACTAGACTATAGACTAGACTATAGACTAGACTATAGACTAGACTATAGACTAGACTATAGACTAGACTATAGACTAGACTATAGACACTATAGACTAGACTATAGACTAGACTATAGACTAGACTATAGACTAGACTATAGACTAGACTATAGACTAGACTATAGACTAGACTATAGACTAGACTATAGACTAGACTATAGACTAGACTATAGACTAGACTATAGACTAGACTATAGACTAGACTATAGACTAGACTATAGACTAGACTATAGACTAGACTATAGACTAGACTATAGACTAGACTATAGACTAGACTATAGACTAGACTATAGACTAGGCTATAGACTAGACTAAAGACTAGACTGTAGACTAGACTATAGACTAGACTATAGACTAGACTATAGACTTGACTGTAGACTAGACTGTAGACTAGACTGTAGACTAGACTATAGACTAGACTATAGGCAGACTATAGTACAAGCCAGACTATATTCTAGTCTGGTACTTTGAACTTTATAATTATGAAGAACTTTAATACTATGATAAATTATAGGGCAGAATAGATGTTTTTTCATTTCAATTCCCTGCTCCATTTATTTCTGTTAATTTTATTTTTAAATTTAATGCTCATAAATCGATTGTGTTCCGTTAAATTTTTCTTTTTTTTTCGATTCTTCCTTATTAAACGCCTCATTTGCATTTCGTATTATTTTCAGCAGTACAAGTAAGCAATTCCTTATTAAATATCATACCTAAAGGACACAATTCATGACTTATGTCGCCATTGTTATGACAAATATAAAAAGAACGGCACTCATTGTCCACATTAGCGTAGGGATACTCTAATTTTTATTAGAGCATAACTGTGACGGAAAGGAATGAGAAAATTATATAATTTAGTTAAAATGGTGAAGGAGTTGTTACCTTGCTAAAGGTTTGTGTCACCGCTGGAGATCTCTGCAAATTGTTTGTGGGCATAATACATTCGGTTTTATTTTTAACACATTTAATGCTTAAAGGATCGAAGAATAGATCATCAGCACATTTATGTATTTTGGCTACTCCTTGGATACATTGGAAATAGGAACGGCAGTTGTCTTGGACATATGGATAAAGAACCGATTCACTTAAACCTGTACAAGACTACAAAGGAGAGGGTTTTAGTTGGACTAGACTATAAACTAGACTATAGACTAGATTATAGACTAGACTATAGACTAGACTATAGACTAGACTATAGACTAGACTATAGACTAGACTATAGATAGACTATAGACTAGACTATAGACTAGAATATAGACTAGACTATAGACTAGACTATAGACTAGACTATAGACTAGACTATATACTAGACTATAGACTAGACTATAGACTAGACTATAGACTAGACTATAGACTAGACTGTAGACTAGACTATAGACTAGACTATAGACTATACTATAGACTAGACTATAGGCTAGACTATAGACTAGACTATAGACTAGACTATAGACTAGACTATAGACTAGACTATAGACTAGACTATAGACTAGACTATAGACTAGACTATAGACTAGACTATAGACTAGACTATAGACTAGACTATAGACTAGACTAAGACTAGACTATAGACTAGACTAGACTAGACTATAGACTAGACTATAGACTAGACTATAGACTAGACTATAGACTAGACTATAGACTAGACTATAGACTAGACTATAGACTAGACTATAGACTAGACTATAGACTAGACTATAGACTAGACTATAGACTAGACTATAGACTAGACTATAGACTAGACTATAGACTAGACTATAGACTAGACTATAGACTAGACTATAGACTAGACTATAGACTAGACTATAGACTAGACTATAGACTAGACTATAGACTAGACTATAGACTAGACTATAGACTAGACTATAGACTAGACTATAGACTAGACTATAGACTAGACTATAGACTAGACTATAGACTAGACTATAGACTAGACTATAGACTAGACTATAGACTAGACTATAGACTAGACTATAGACTAGACTATAGACTAGACTATAGACTAGACTATAGACTAGACTATAGACTAGACTATAGACTAGACTATAGACTAGACTATAGACTAGACTATATAGACTAGACTATAGACTAGACTATAGACTAGACGATAGACTAGACTATAGACTAGACGATAGACTAGACTATAGACTAGACTATAGACTAGACTATAGACTAGACTATAGACTAGACTATAGACTAGACTATAGACTAGACTATAGACTAGACTATAGACTAGACTATAGACTAGACTATAGACTAGACTATAGACTAGACTATAGACTAGACTATAGACTAGACTATAGACTAGACTATAGACTAGACTATAGACTAGACTATAGACTAGATTATAGAGTAGACTATAGACTAGAATAAATAGACTAAAGTTGTTCATATTTGCGTTAACCAACCTGTTTCTGAGGTTCCTCGGGTGTTTGAGGTTGGATTGCATATTTTTGGGTGTCCTTCATGCACATATTTAAGGATTTATTAAAGTATTCATCTGCTTGACAAGTTTGAGCTATTTTTTGACCATTTATACAAACAAAGTAACTGCGACAATTATTTTGATCCCGGGCCAATTGACCATGTTACCACTGCATTCTCCTACCCGTTGGCCATTCTCAAGCAAGCAAGTGCCATCATTTTGTCGGCAGAAACCTAAGAGAGAATCAAAACTTTCACCATTGCGGCAACGTTGCGAAACTGGTTCCTCTTCGGGTTCTTGACAGGTTATATAACGCCGGCAATCGCCCTGTTCAGCCAAGGCGGTACCTTGTCCCAATTCCGTGCACAGCTTCTGAATGGAAGTGGTCTCGTCTAGACATTGAGGGTTTTGGGTTCTGCTAGCTGTTAGCTTTAAATCCAGCGCGGTAATGTTGTTGTTTGTGGAGGTTTCTGTTGAGGATTTGGGCTGACATTGTAGAATGGAGGTATTGAAGAATTGCTGATCATAGCATCTTTCATGTTTCAATTTATTGTGTACACAGGCATAAAAATTGTTGCAATTGAAAGGATCTGCCATTAGATAACCATGTTTACCCTCACACATTAAAGGATCCGGAGCTACGGGATTCTGCTGGCCATTGTCATCCGTAACAAAAGGACAAGAACCATCATCGGGCACACATAACAAAAGTTCACTATTGAAATAACTGGCGTTGCCACATTTCTTAGGTAAAGCTTCACCCTGAGAACAGATATAGTAACGAGTACAATCCTTAAGATCGGCTAAATAAGAACCATCTGTTTGATTAGCACATGTATAGGTGATATTACCCTCTACTAATTGGCCATCTTGACAGGTATGTTCCAAATCGGGCATACATTTGCCGAGTAGTGCATTAAATTGATAATTATCGGGACACTCTACGGGTATGGCTAAACCCTTGACACAGGCATAGTAGATATTACAATATTTTTCATGGGCTAAACGAGTGCCATGGGCAAAGCCTGAGCATTTTTTCTCGGGCTTTATAACCTTACGACACTCACCCTGATCTAGGCGACACTCATGCGTTTGATTGTGAAAATATTGATCGTCGGGACAAAACAGCAATTCGGTGCCATTTATAGAGGAACATTTATAATAAGACTGACAATCTGTAGGATGGGCTACCAAGGATTCATCTGTGGCATTGGCACATACCCCGGTCAAAGGCAGACGACATGAACCATCATTGGGCCGACAATAACCTAAAGTGGGCTCAAAGTAACTACCCTTAGAGCATTGCATTTCATGGGATGTAGTCTGTTGTATACAAATATAATAGCGTGTACAGTCCTGGGAATGAGCCACAGAAGTGCCATCTGGTTTATCAAAACATAAACCACTTTCCGATTTTAAATTTCCAAAACTAGCTACCTCCAAAGGTTGACACTGATCCTCTAATGTATGGGCCACGCATAGACGTTTTTTCCGGGCTAAACATAAAACCCTTAGCACAATTGCCCAGATACCAGCTATCACCCGAACAATAGTAAAACATGGAACAATTTCCCTTAAAGGGCATAGTTTCCTCTAAACTACAGGCTCTTTTAAAACCATGTTTAGAACAGATTCCTTGATTCTTAATACAGCGCTGTGTCAGTTCATCGTATATTTCCTCTGCAGGACAATTAAGTTTCAGCCATTTGCCTTCGGAGGAACACTGCTCGTAAGCTGAACAATTACGCGGCACAGATCTCTTTTCGTTGGCTAAACAATCTTTATGTAAATCCTGGCAAACACCTTCGTTATCCGTGGAACATTTGGCATTGCCGGCATCATAAAATTCTCGCTGAGCGCAATGTTGCATTTGCCACTTGCCATTAACGCACACAAAGTAACGATTACAGGCCATAGCCGAGGGTCTAAGCAAACCGTCCTGTTGACACTTATCCCTGGAATACTCCTCTGCTATAGGTAAAACATTAGTTTTGACCACATCCTTACACTGTTGCTTTACATCTGGCACACAATAGTTTAAAGTACGATTGTAAAACATGCCCTCGGGACAGTATTGATACCACCAATCATTGTCCAGACACAGCAAAAACATGGCACAATTTTTGGCATAATAACGTTGACTCAAATGTTGGCAAGAGTTGGTTAAATTTTCCTCCCTCGCTAAAGTTTGATTCAAACACTGAAATCCCGGTTCCTCGGGCAACGGCAAACAGGTGGCTTTTTTAACATCAAATACTGCTGACGTCCACAGTTTTTTAAACGCCATTTGCCCTCTTGACAGCGATAGTACTGGTGGCAAGTTTTGGCCTGATATAACTGCAGTTCCCTGCTGGCATTGCAAGAGGGTAGCGAAGTTACTTTGGCATAGGAACAAACAAAATCATCGCGTGGCTCTAGACATTTCTTTTGTTCGGGATTGTAGTAGCGATAATTGCTGCAGGTCTTACGTTGCCAGTTCTGTTGCAGGCAGATTTCATATTGTGAACAATTGGAGGGCACCGAACGTCTGTCGTTTTCCAAGCAACCGAACTAGAGAGTGTTTTAGGAAGAGGAATGAAAAAATTTATTAGAATTTTGAAAGCCAATAAGATTCTTGCTAAAGAATAGTCTCCGATTTTAACTAAATTGAAACTATAAAGACAAGCATCATGGGACTATGCATAGAGCTAAAAATTTCGTCAAATTTAGACCACAAAGAACTACAGCTGGAACTATACATGGTATTTGAAAAGAATTATAGACAAGTTTTGGATTTTTCGTCTTTAAAGCATGATCTTATGATCCCATAATTGGGCGATCGATGCTTTGATCAATGGGCGGATAAAAATACGATCAGCATAGAGGAGATATAGATCCACTGAGCGATCATTGAACTGAAATATGATTAGAATATATAAGATATGAAAACACTGATGGATTAGCAATAAATATGGTGGATTTATTGATCGATGAATATGAATCCACTAAACGATGTTCGAATTGTAATAAAATCAAGTACGATCAAAATATACAAGGTGATCGATAAACGAATCAAAGTGTAATCAGTATATGGAAGACATACATACATAGATCTATTGTTCTATTGAAGTTATGGACTCACTGATCGTTGATCGAATTAAAGTGTGATTAGAATATGAAAGATATAAATATATAACAGATGTGATTACACAAATCGATGGTCAAATCGAAGTATGATCAGAATATCTAAGTTTTGAATCCACTGATCATGGGATGGCTTGAAATACGTTCAGAATAGGAACGATATATTTCTGTTGATCGATGAGCAGAAATATCGTCAGAATAAAGAAGATATGAATCTACCAATCGACGGACAAAACGAAGAGTGAACAAGTATTAAAAGAATATCGAAGTTATGGATACTCTTATCGTTGGACGGATCGAAATATGTTTTAGAATAGGGAAGATTATAGAAAATAGGAATCCATTGATCGATGGGCGGATCGAAGATGATCAGAATATAGTTTAAATAAGTTCACTAATAGATGCTCGGATTTCAGTATGATCAGAACATGGAAGATATACCGTATTGATCGATTAACATAGGTATGATTATAATAGAAAAGAAAAGATGAATACTCCAATCGATGGTCGAATCGAAGTATGATCAACTATTATTAGAATATAGAAGGTATGGATCCAATGATCGATGTATGGATTAAGTTATGATTAGAATATGGAAGCTATGTATCTATTGATCGATGAGGGCAATCTAATCAAAATATAATTAATTGCTATAAAAATATCGATGGTATGGATCGAGTATAATCAGAATATGAAAGATATAGATTTATTGGTCGATGAGCATAAGTATGATCAGAATATAAAAGATATGAATCCACCAAACGATGGTCAAATCGAGTTATGATCAGAATATGGTATATATAGATTATTGATCGATGGCAACAAAATGTTGCGGATAAAAAAATATGTATATGAATCCACCAATCCAGGGGAGAATCGAAGTATGATCAAAGTATAGATGATATAGATCAATTGATCGATGAGTATGATCAAAATATAGATGTTATGAATACATTGATTGATGGTAGTAGCGAAGTATGATCATATATGATTACAATATTGAAAACAAGAATCCAGAATCCAAAATTCTCGATTTTTTTTTTGCTTATTTCGAAGAGAAAATTTCTCGTTCATTTTGAGTTGAGAATAGAAGTGAAAACGTAGCAGATGGGGGGGGGGGGGTTTAATACTGAAGATCTTTTTAAACACAGAAAAATTTAGCAAAATCTAAAATTTAGCAAAATCTAAATTGTTTTTTGTTTATAAAAACAAAATTTTGAAGAAAAATTTTTAGTTTTTAATAAATTTAAATTTTAAAAAATTTCTTAATTTCTTTACAACGTCTGTGTTTTTATACCCCAGAATACGCGTTATAAAATAAAAATGCCAAATTAAATAGAAAAAATTTTATAATTTTTTTTTTTTTCAAAATTTTGTTTTTATTATTATATTGATATAATATTATATATTTTTTTGTTTTTCTTTTTTTTTTTTTGTTAAATGCATATTATAAAGTTAAATTAAATTTAAACGATTTAAATACAAGCGGAGATTAGAAAATTTGCTTTAAATCGTTAAAGGGGATGAAAAAAGAAGAAAAACAAAAATGCGTTTTTTTTTTCAACTTAAATTAAAGAAATTTGGTGAAAAAATTTGTAATTTTCTTAAAAGTTCTTACTTCATGTTCATTGCCAAAGTCGAGCGAACGTTTTTGCGGTAAACCCACAGAAGGTAAGTCAGGCAGTTTGCCCCTAACGCACTGTTTCTGAGTGACACTGAAAATGCGATGTGCAGGACATTTGTGTTCATGTAGCATACCGTCCTTACAAACATAATACATATGTTTATTTATGGGATGTGGCAAATGTTCATTCTCATAATAGACACCCAAGCAAGTACAATCGGATTTCTTTTCACAAATACCCTCGGTATCTAAGCAACAATATCCTCGAGCATCATCAAAGTATTCTCCAGCGGCACAAGTTTTATGTTGCCATTTGCCGTCAAGACATATGTTGTATTCATTGCAGGTTTTTTCAACTGGTTTCTTTTGTCCTTCTTCGCTATCATCACAATATAGAATACCATCGCTCAGTTGACTTACACACATACCCTTGGCATGATTGTAGAATTTACCATTGGGACAGGGTATTAACATAGCATTCGTGGGACTTGAACAATAGCAGAACTCTATATTACTCTGATTAGAGGGCAATGTAATAGGTTGTTCCATTGTTGCCGCGGCACACTGGCTAATATCACAGACGTCCTAGTGCGAATAGAAAGGGGAATAGTTTTAATGCTCTTTTTTCTGCTTGGAATATTATTTTTTCCATTTTGTAACCTACCTTTGCTGTCTTTATACATGTTTTTACTCTGTCATCATAAATACCTTCCAAGCATTCCTGAAATACAGGTTTATCATCTGGTTTTGTACACAAACAAAAACCAGTTATAGTATCTAGTGCTGGACTTGGTCCTAGATTAGCGCCACATACATCAGTACCGCATAGTTCCTGGTAAAAATGAATATAAAATCAAAATATAAGAAGCTGAAAATAATGGACAATAGACAGGACTATAGTCCGTACTATAGTCCGAAATATAGACAGGACTATAGTTCAAACTATCGACAGGACTAAAGTTCAGACTATAGAAAGAATTATAGTCCAAACTATAGGCAAAACTATTGTCCAGACTATAGACAGGACTATAGTCCAGACTATAGAAAAAACTATTATCCAGACAGGACTATATAATATAAATAGGACTATAGTCCAGACTATAGGCAGGACTATAGTGCAGACTATAATCCAGACTATAGACAGGACTATAGTCCAGAGTATAGACAGAATTATAGTCTATAGTTCAGACTATATGCAATTCCATAGACAAGTCTATAGTCCAGACTATAGATAAGTCTATAGTTCTGACTATATGCAAGTCTCTAGTCCAGACTATAGACAAGTCTATATTTCAGACTATAGGCAAGTCTCTATTCCAAACTATAGACACGTCTATAGTCCAGACTATAGACACGTCTATAGTCCAAACTATAGACTATAGAAAGGTCTATAGTCCATATTATATGGACAAGATCTTTTGGTGATCTTTGACAGTTGACATGAAATTTTCGAAGAAATATCAAAATTTCTTTACAAAAAACATACCGCACTATTTGCCACACACATTTGTTTGGTTTCATCGAATAAATAACTTGTAGGATTACATATCTCATAACTGGCTTTCTGCGTTGTATGGCATATACAGAAACTATGATCATTAACGGTAGATGGTATGAGGTATTGATCTGGTTTGCCACTACATAATAGATCGATACATGGCGGCTTGCAAAGATCGAATTTACCGAATTTTTCACTCTCTGGACAAGGTTCATAGCTGCCAGTAGTACAGTTGCAAAAACCATCGGTGGTATTTGAGGCTGGTATACGTTGTTCTGGGGTTTTACATTCTGTTAAATCACAAATTGGTGCCTCGCATTTTTCGGTGATTACATTAAATTCACCATTCTGTGGACAATTATAATAGGTGGCAATACCCTTAACACATTCACAATAACCGTTGTATGTGGTCAATGCTGGTATTTTGGTTTTATCTGGTAAATCGCGACATTGATAAGAATTGCAATTAATCTGGAATAAATATTTTTTTGTTAACAAGAAAATCTTTAATAAAACATTATATTAAAACCTAATTACCTCTGCTAATTGACATATAGATAAATCGGTGTTTAGGGTACTACCATAATTACATGGTTCATATGTGGCAATTTGTTGCCTACAAACACACACACCATTATTTTTTTTAGTATCGATGGGATTAAACGTCTTCAGATCATTTTTGGGATCAACGCACGTGGATTGTAAGCATTTGGGCTTTAATGTTAAAAATGGCATTATAGTAATATATATGGAATATTTTTCTAAATAATACAATTAATTTACCGAACTCTCATATTCCGAACATTTTTTGATATATGGATTAAATGTACCATTATTGGGACAATTGACAATAACTGGTTTTTCATCAATACACATACAGAAACTCTTGGTATCATTGCGATTTTCTGCCACCTCAAAGTCTTTGTTATTCAAGCAGAAAGTGGGATCACAAGGAGCATTCTATATGAGTGATAATTCTAATTAAGTTAAAAGAAAAATTATAATAATTGTTTTTACTTACCGAATAACATATTCCTACTTCTGAGTTATAGGGAGAGTCCTTGGGACATTCGATTTTCGTACTTATACCATCGACGCATACGCAAAATTCATAATCGTTACCTTCATCTAAAGTCGGGTAAGTTCCATCCTTCTTACAGATGTCACAGTCGGGCTAATAAAAGAAGGGATTTTTGTTAGTAACTATGGTCCCGACTATAGACAAGTCTATAGTCCAGACCACAGACAAGTCCAAATTTTAAACCAAAATATTGTATTATAGTTCAGGCTGCTGACATAACTATTGACCAAAATATAGTTCAGACTATAGTCCATACTATAGACAATACTGTACTATAGACTATAGAGAAGACTGTATTCCAGGATATAGAAAAAACTATAGACAAGTCCAAAGTAAGACTACAGTCCATACTATAGACAAAACTGTAGTCCAGACTATAGATACGATTATGGTTCAGGCTATAGTCGAGACTATAGGCAATATTATAGTCCAGACTAGACTATAGACAAGACTATTATCCAGACTATAACCAAGAGTATGGTCCATACTATAGACAAGTTTCTCGTCTATATCCATAGAAGTGCGACTTGTCTTTAGAACTATAACAAGTCATAGAAATGCTGATTTCACATTTCTTTAAATATATTTCTAAAGACATGGGTGTTTCATCTTTAAACGTTACACTTAAAACTATACTAAATACTTACATCTGAAACTTTAATGCATGCTTTGAAATCATTGTCATATTCCATTTTAGGAGGACAGCTTTTAAGTATTGGTTTTCTATCATTATTACAATAATAGAATTTCGTAGGATCATATGGATCTGGGAATGAGGCAACAATTGAATCTTTACAAGGATTAGGGAAACATTTCTTTGTTTCATCACAAACTCCGGTTTCGATGTCAAAACTACCGACAACACATGTACCAACATGGGTTTTACGGTCATTACAGAAATAATATTGATTACAAATAGGATGAGGCAGAAGTTTAATAGGTCCGGCGTTTTCATTTTCACATGGTTTATAACACTCAGCCTTAAGATCTGCATCACAGACATGTGTCTTAGTATTGAAATATTGACCTTCATAGCAGGTCTGTGGAATGGCTTGTTCATTTTCACACAAGAAGAAAGTATTACATTGTTGGGGATTTGCCACCAAGGCACCATTAGCCTGACCGGCACACAAATTTGGCCAACAGACATGATCAATATCGGGTTCGCATGTTAGGGTATCATTATTAAAGCGATTATTTGTACCGCAATCCTCTAAGACTTGATGACCATCATGACAAATGTAATATTTATTGCATTCCGTAGGATGAGCTGAAAAATCTCCTTCTTCATAGCCGCCGGGACAGGTGCAGGGTGTCTTGGTCCAACATTCATTAAGGATGTCGGGTTCACAGGTTAGGGTTTTTTTATCAAAGTAATTATTCTCACCGCATTCTTGTAGCACTTGTTGGCCATCAACACAAATATAGAATTTATCACAGTCCTTGGGATGGGGCGATAGTTGACCCTCTTCATAGCCACCGGCGCATTGACAAGGCTTCTCAAGATTGCAGATATTTTTAACATCCTTTTCACAGCTTAATTTTTCTTTATCGAAGTAATTACCCTTACCGCATTCGTGTATCACTTGTTCGCCAGCAATGCAGATATAGAATTTATCACAGTCATCAGGATGGGCCGAAATTTGACCTTCTTTATAGCCACCCGGGCAGGTGCATTCCTCATTGGCTACACAGGTCAGTGAGAGTTTATTGAAGTAGCTATTTTCGTCACAACTCTTTAAAAATTGTTGACCATTCACACATTCATAGTATTTTTCCTTATCCATGGGATAAGCGGTCTTTTGGCCATTGACACAGCTAGCGACATCTGGGCAAAGGTGATTGGCATCGAATTCACAGCTCAATGTAATGGGATTGAAGAAATTACCTTTGCCACAGCCATATAAAAGTCGTTGACCACCAACACATTTGTAGTATTGAGTACAATTATCGGCTACTGACTTGACACCTTCAACACAAGTTGGAGCTCTAGCACTGCGACGATTACGTCTGTTGCCGGTACTTGTTCGGGCCTCTTGACAATCGGGACATTTACCTTCGGTATCGCGTAGACAGGCCTTAATCTCATCATCGAAATAGTTGCCAGTATCACAGCTGCTTTCCACCAATTCTCCTTCATAGCAGATATAGAAGAGCATGCAGTTATCAGGATGAGGTACAAAATCACCTTCCGAGTAACCTCCTGGACATAATTTTTTAGTTTCTTCTTCACAATCATCACCGTTGGAGGATGACGCCTTAACACAGAAACCCAGTGTTTCGCTGTAAACATAATCACTTTCGACACAGTCAAAATAGGTGGCTAAACCATCTAAACATCTGCAGAAACCGTTTGTGGTATTGGAAGCAGGGAAGGTGGTATAGTCGGGTTTTTGTAAACATTCGCTCGATGGGCAAACTTTATCTTGAGCCACACAAATCTTTAGGGTTTGATGGTAGATGGCGTCATCGGGACATTCACGATATTGAGGTTTTTGCTTTTGACAAACACAGAAGCCGGCATTGGTGTTAAGGGCGGGATAGACAAAGCCATCTTTGGCGTTTTGACATTTAGCGGTGTCGCAATAGAGCTGTAGGAGGAGATGGGAAATAATATGTGAGTTATATAAGGCTAGAACAGAGCAGAACAGAACTAGAACAGAACTAGAATAGAACTAGAATATAACTAGAATAGAACTAGAACCGAACTAGAACCGAACTAGAACAGAACTAGAACAGAACTAGAACAGAACTAGAAAAGAACTAGAATAGAACTAGAACAGAACTAGAACCGAACTAGAACCGAACTAGAACCGAACTAGAACAGAACTAGAACAGAACTAGAACAGAACTAGAACAGAACTAGAACAGAACTAGAACAGAACTAGAACAGAACTAGAACAGAAACTAGAACAGAACTAGAACAGAACTAGAACAGAACTAGAACAGAACTAGAACAGAACTAGAACAGAACTAGAACAGAACTAGAACAGAAAGAACAGAACTAGAACAGAACTAGAACAGAACTAGAACATAACTAGAACATAACGAACTAGAACAAAAACTAGAACAGAACAGAACTAGAACAGAACTAGAAAGATAGAACATCTAGAACAGAACTAGAACAGAACTAGAACAGAACTAGAACAGAACTAGAACAGAACTAGAACCGAACTAGAACCGAACTAGAACAGACTAGAACAGAACTAGAACAGAACTAGAACAGAACTAGAACAGAACTAGAACAGAACTAGAACAACTAGAACAGAACTAGACTAAGAACAGAACTAGAACAGAACTAGAAACTAGAACAGAACTAGAACAGAACTAGAACAGAACTAGATACAAACAGAACTAGAATAGAACAGAAACTAGAACAGAACTAGAACAGAACTAGAACAGAACTAGAACATAACTAGAACAGAACTAGAACAGAACCGAACAGAGCTAGAACAGAACTAGAACAGAACTAGAACAGAACTAGAACAGAACTAGAACAGAACTAGAACAGAACAGAACTAGAACAGAACTAGAACAGAACTAGAACATAACTAGAACAGAACTAGAACAGAACTAGAACAGAGCTAGAACAGAACTAGAACAGAACTAGAACAGAATAGAACAGAACTAGAACAGAACTAGAACAAACCAGAACAACGAACAGAACTAGAACATAACTAGAACAGAAATAAACGAACCAGAACAGAGCTAGAACAGAACTAGAACAGGAGGTCAGGATCATAGATCTTTAAGCGATTGGATACTAACATTTGAACAATCATCTTCGTTATTGGCTACGGTTGTGGTTTCTTCTTCAGCGCCGCATGTGGTGGTAGTTTCAGCTTCACAGTATGTCGTTGTAGTTTCCGTGGCACAGGTAGTGGTTTCCTCGGGAGCAGCACAAGTTGTGGTAGTTTCAACTTCGCAGGGAGTCGTAGTAGTTTCCGGTGCAGGACATGTTGTGGTAGTTTCAACTTCGCAAAGTGGCGTAGTAGTTTCCGGAGCAGGACAAGTTGTGGTAGTTTCAACTTCGCAGGGTGGTGTTGTAGTTTCCGGAGCACAGGTAGTGGTTTCTTCTGGAGCACAGGTAGTAGTATCAACTTCCTCAGATGGACATTTGCCGGGTTGACAATTCAAACTCTTGTCATTGAAATAGCTACCAGTCGGACAGTTTTGGGCAAAAGCCTTTTCATTGTTACACACATAGAAACTATGACAGTCATTGTCATTTTTCACATACACTCCATTAGCCTTCTTAAGGCACAAATTTTCCCAACATTCAGTTTGTGTATCCGGTACACAAGCCGATAATTCAGTTTTAAAGAAGCTTCCAGCATCACATGTCTGTGGATAGGCTAAGTTATTGTTGCAGATCATATAACTGCGACAACTCTTAGGATCCGCTACAAAAGTACCGGAAACTTCTTTAGCACAAGGATTGTCTACAGCAGCGGCCAATGGTGCTATCAAACTTAGACGGCAGAGATTTTTACCCTTGTTGCCACAACGACCAGTTTTGGGATTGTATTCCTTACCCTCGGGACACGAGAGTTCACGTTTGATATTCTTATTGGTGCAACGATAGAAACAGGAGCAGTCGGTGGGATTGGGCCAGTGTACGGGTAGACCGCGAAGTTTACGCTGCACACATTCTTCATCAACAGCTGCAGTTATAGCAAGAGTAGCTACAAAGGCTACAGCTAAAAGGAAACCTGAAAGGGAGAGAGAGGAAATTTTAATATAATATTTTTATATAATAATCGTATGTTTTATTCGAATAATTATTCGGGTTTAAAACTTATATTCCAATAATTAAGCAAATTTTATTTTTAATTCTTTATTAATTCGAAGAATTATTCAGTTTATTCATTAAAATTTTATATCCGAATAATATTTTTTGGTTAAAAATTTGTAAAAGAAGGCGAATAATTTATTCGAATAATATTTGGGTTAGTTCAAAAATTTTATTCGAAATTTTTTATTCGAATAAAATATTATTTTTTCTTTTTTTAGTTTTTAATATTGAATATTAAAAAATATTTGAAAATGAAACGAATAATTATTCGCTTGTTGTAAAATATTTTATTCTAATAAATTTCTATTTTTTCCAAAATTTTTAAACTTAATTCTTCAACTGATTTGTAAAATTATTCGTAAAGTTATTTAGAGAATATTGAGCTAGAAAATAATCGAATAATTTATTCTAATATATTTTATTTCTTTGTTAAAATTTTGTATTCGAATGTTATGTCTCACTTATTTTTATTGTATTTAAAGTTTTGAAAATTTATTAATTTATTCGAATAATTAATCGAGTATTTTACAAACGCTTGTCGAATATTTAAAAAATTCTGTTTGTTTTTTCTTTAGTTTTTTTAATATTGAATAATTAGTATTAAAATATTTGAAAATGAAATCGAATAATTTATTCGAATAATTATTCGATTGCTGTGAAATTTTTTTTAAAATTTGATTTTTTGTTAAAAATTTGTATTCGAATGTTATTTCTCATTTATTTTTATTGTATTTAAAGTTTTGAAAATTTATTAAGTCTAACGAATAATTTATTCGAATAATTATTCGGTTGCTGTAAAATGTTTTATGCGAATAAAATTTTATTTTTTCTCTAAAATGTTAAAACTTAATTCAAATGAGCTCAAAAATTATCCGCAAAATTATTTTAAAATATTTAGCTAGAAAATAATCGAATAATTTATAGTTAAAGAATATTCAGTTAAGAATTATATTGGAAAATTTGAAAATGAAAACGAATAATTCATTCGAATAATTATTCGGTTGTTGTTAAATGTTTTATTCGAATAAAAAATTTAATTTTATAACTTTTTTGAAATGCAAGAATAAATTATTTGAATAAAATATACTTTTGGTTTAAAATTGATGATGAAAAATGTTAATCGAATAATATTGTCATTTTTAAAAAACTTTTAATTTATTAATAAAATAATATGTTTATTTTATTAAAATTATTTATTGTGTAAATTATTAATTTTTTTTCGGTAACCGAATATGTTATTCGAATAATTATTCGATTTTAATTTTTTTTTTTCATTTTTATTGAAGTATTTTTCTTATCGTATATTTTTATCACTTTAAATTTTAGTTTTTTTCTTTCACTTGCACTCACCTCTCATTTCAAGTATCCTTTAAACTTTTGGTTTTCGACGAAAAGTTTAGTTTCAAAAAAAATTCCACTTTTAATAGTTTTCTTGCCTAAAGTCTCTAGAGCACTTGTAGTTGCTAGAGTCAAATGGTAACTCTCTGATATTTTCAAAATACTTACAGCTTTTATATATTTCTCTAAAGAACTAAATGTTTTGCCATTAAAATATCACAAAACATTAATTTTTAACATTTATTTTATCAAATTTTGATCATTATCTATAAAAATTCAATAATATTTAATTGATTTTTATCTTTATTTTTTTTTCTTTTAGGAGAAAGACAAAAATGATAACTTCCAAGAAAAACAGGTATTTAAGACAAAATATTTCTGCAAGACCGGTAGCAAACTTATAAAAAAATAAATTAATGAACAAAATTACGATAACAATGTTATTTTAGAAAAAAATACTATATTTAAAAAAAAAAAATTAGATAAATAACAAATACACTTTAGGGTGTGTTAACGAAAGAAAAACGAAATTGTTTGGTGTTGTCTGAAGAATTGTATTCAAGTTCAAAAAAAGTGAAATTTATGGGAAATATAAATATAGTTTTTAATGAATGAATGTTGAGATAATTGATAAAACATATGTTTTATTATATTTTTGAACAAAAGTTTTTTTTTTTTTGGCAAATTTTTCATAAAAAGATGTTGAAAAAAGACAAAATTAAAATCAAATTATAATTTGAAACAGTTTAAGGATTTTTTTTTAATAATTAAAAAAAGTTAATCGAATAATTTATTCGAATAATTATTCGGGTTTTAATTAATCGTTTCTATACGAACACTTTTTTATATAAAAATTTACTTGTTAATGAAAATTTTCAAAAAAAAATTATTCGGTTTTTTATTAATAGTTGTTAATGAGAATTTTTTTATTCAAATTTAAAAAACATAATCGATTAATTTATTTGTATAATTATTCGGTTTTTACTCGAATATGTTTTTCTTCTTATATTCAATATTGTTACTGCATTATTTATACTATTAAATTTTTAGGTTTTTTCCTAATATTCATATTTCGTATTATTCGAATAAAATTTATTTTTTTATTCGAATAAATTTATAATTCCAATATTTTTATATTCGTAAAATTTTTTTCAAAATACATTTTCTTCTATGTATTGGAATTAATTTTTATTCGAATAATTTATTTATTCAAATATTTTTATTTATTCAAATACTCGAATAATTATTCGTTTTTTATTCGATTAGTTGTTTTACATTTTTCTGGACTTATTTTAATATTAGTAAGAAATCATTCGACTAATGTTTTATTCGAAATTTTTAAATTCAAAAACTTATCGGGTAATTTATTTGAATAATTTTTTTTATTAAATTTGTATTTATTAAAATTAGTATTCGTTTCAATTAATAATTTTTATGCGAAAATTTTTTTTTTTAAAAAATTCATAATCGAAAATTATTCGAATAAATTTTTGGTTTTCATTAAATTAATATTAATTGAATTTTGAAAAAATTTTTATACGAATAAATTTTCATTTTTTTACTAAAAAACATAAACTAACTCAAATAAATAATTCGTATAATTATTAGGTTTTTATTCGAATAGTTTTATTTTTGGAAATTTTCTCAATTTATTTTTTTAAATTGTTTTAAGAAATTATTCGATTAATTTTTTATTCGAACCAATTATTCGAAATTTTTAAATTAAAAATCTCTTCGAGTAATTTATTCCATTTTTCGTGTTATTTCGCTTTCTAATATTTAAATTTATTCGGTTTTTAATCAAAAATTAATATTCGAATAGTTTTTTTATTCGAATAAATTTTTATTTTTTTACTTAAATTAAAAAAATAAAAATTTTTATTCGAATAAAATAACTCGTGATATTATTTTCTCTTTTACTATTTTTTGAATAAATTATTCGGTTTTTATGCAAATATTTTTTGTAATTAGTCTTCAGTTTTTTTAATTTAAGTAAGAAAATCAAAATTTTATATTCGAATAATGTCTTCATTCGAATAAATTTTTACTTTTTTTTTACAAAAATTAAACATTTTTATTCGAATAATTTTTTTCATTCGACTATTTTTTTTATTAAATTATAAAACTAAAAATACAAATTTTTATTTGAATATTTTTTTAACTCGTAAAACTATTTTTCTCTTTTTTTTACAAAAAATTAAAAAACTCGAATAGATTATTCGGTTTTTATTCGTATATTTTTTTGTAAGTTGTCTTGAATTTTTTTTTATTAAAGTAAGCAATCATCCGACTAATCTTTTATTCGAACCAATACAAAATCAAAATTTTATATTCGAATAATTTTTTCATTCGATTAAATTTAAAGTTTTTTTTATTAAAATTAAAAAACTAAATATAAAAATTTTCTCTTTTTTTACAAGAGTTCAAAAGTACTCGAATAAATTATTCGAATAATTATTCGGTTTTTATTTGAATTTTTTTTAATGTTTTATTCGAACCAATTCAAAATCAAAAATTTGTATTCGAATAGTTTTTTTATTCGAATAAATTTTTATCTTTTCTTGCAAAAATAAAAATACAAATTCGAATATTTTTTTAACTTGTATCATTATTTTTTCTCTGTTTTTAACAAAAATTCCAAAATATTCGAATAATTAAATAGATTAATTATTCGGTTTTTATTCGAATATTTTTTTTTTGTAATTTGTCTTGAATTTTTTTAATCCGACTAATGTTTTATTTTAGAACCAATTCAAAATCAAAAATTCGAATAATATTTTGATTCGATTAAATTTTATTTTTTATGCCAAAAACAAAAAAACTAAAATACAAATTTGTATCTTTTTTTCTCGTTTTTTACAAAAATTCAAAAATACTCGAATGAATTATTCGAATAATTATTCGGTTTTTATTCGAATAATTTTTTACTTGAAATTTTTTTTTCGTTTTTACTAAAATTCAAAAATTCTCGATCGAATTATTCGGTTTTTATACGAATTATTTTTTAACTCGAATAAAACTAGTTTTTACTAAAATTTACTCGAATAAACTATTCGAATTTCAAATTATTCGAAAAATAAAATTTTCACTAAAAATTCGAATTTTTACAAAAAATTAAATTTTTCACTAAAAATCTAGTTTTTCACTTAAAATTATATTAATTTTTCAAAATTCAAAACCAAATTTTTCAATTTTAAATTTTCAAAATTTTTATTTCAAATATTATTTACAATTCACATTCTTTATTCGTATCCACAACACATTGTCCCATTGTTGCCTCAAAACGCCAACCCTCATGACAATTGAGCAGAAAAGCCCAACCGCCAAAACATTGATAGTATTGATAACATTCGCTGGCCTTAAATTGTCGTCGATTATTGGGTCCCACACACTCGATCGATCGAAACGGCAAACGAGGATCTACTGTGGTAACATCAACTAATTGATAGTCATAAGAAGTAGTGGGTGAAGTCAAAGTTACAATTTGTAATGTTGAAGATGATAACTCTTGGTTGTTTTGGGTTTCCAAACCTTTGCTGATATCTGAAGATTCTGTTAAATTTGATGTTAACTTTATGTTATTAACATTTTTCGGAGAACTTTCTGTTGAATTATTTTCTATGAAATCTGTTTTCATCTCTTCAGTGGTGGCCTCGGAAAATTGGCTCAAAATGTTATGTAAATTTTCTATTACTGTCACCTCTGTCATCATGGATTCTGTAACATTTTCAACATTAACAGAATGTTTCAGATTTTCCTTAATAGTTGCTGTTATAACTGTCATAAGTGGATTAGTTCCCATCGTAAATGAATTTAAAGTATTTTCATAATTTTCTGTTGAATTAAAGGAATTAGTAGTAGTTTCACTCTCTTCTGCTGTTAAGTTAACAGTAATGTCTGTTTCCGTATTAATGTTAAGGTATTCTGTAGAACTATCGCTTAAATTAAATGTATTAAGAACATTTTTTGACGATTCTTTTAACATAACCTCTATAGTTGAGGGTACAGTTTCAATTCGCTCTGTTATATTAACAGTTAGGTCTGTTAAAGTATTATTTTCAATTTCGAATTCTGTGAAGGCTTCTGTGAGATAAAAACGACTGTTCGAACTTTCGGTAGTTAAATTTTCATTTGTAACATTGCGTAAAGAAATTTCTGTTAAACTGTAAGGAAATTTTGTAGGTACTGTTATCTCTTCTGTTAAATTAACGGTAAACTCTCTTATAATACTAATGTTAAGCGGTTCTGTCGAATTTTCTGTTAAATCTGAAAAATGTATTGGATTTTTGGTTGTTGAAGTTGTAAGGAAGACTGTTGATGAATCTGACGGATAATTTGCCTCTGTTGTGTTAGCAGTTATAACTGTTAAATTAGCTGAGTCATTATTTTCAGTAGTTAATTCTGTAGAAATTTTTGTTGTTGATTTTTCAGATAAATATCTTGATATCTCCTTTGTAACCGGATATTCAAAAGGATTAACAGTACTGTCGTTATGTTCTTTCACTTTCTCTGTTAAGTTAACAGTGTTCCCAATAACTTCAGTAAAATTTTCTGTTAAGCTGAAGAAGTAAGAAATGTTTTTAGCTGATTCTGTTATCATGCTGTTAACTGCAGTTGAATTCAAAGTGTTAGCAGGATTTTCTGTGTTCACTGTTAAGTTAACATTTGGTTTAACTGTTAGCACAACAGGAAAGTTTTCTGTTGCATAAAAATCAATTGAAATATCACTAATATTAATTGCAATGAAATGTTCAGTTGAATTAAAAGTATTAACAGGATTTTCTGCATTAACTGTTAAATTAACATTTGGTTTAACAACTGTGTTAACAGAAAAGTTATCTGTTAATAAAGAATCTGTCAAAATTTCACTTTTATTAATATTTAGGGGATTTTGTGTTGAATTGAAAGAATTAGCGAGATTTTCTGCTTTAACTGTTAAGTTAACATTTGGTTGAACAGTTATGTTATTATAAAAGTTATCTTTTAAATGGGAATCAGTCAAAATATCACTGTTATTTATGTTGTGGGGATTTTTTGTTGAATTCAAAGTATTAGCAGGATTTTCGACATTAACTGTTAAGTTAACATTTAGTTTAACAGCATTATCAGTATTTACTGTTAAAATAACATCTAATTTATCAGTCACTGTAACATAAATTGTGTCTGTTAAATTATAATCAGTTAAAATGTGACTGTTATTAATTTCTTTAACATTTTCTGTTAGATTAAAAGTATTTGCAGAATTTTCTGCATTAACTGTCAAGTTAACATTTGGTTTAACAGTTGTGTTAACAGAAGTGTTATCCATTAAATAAGAATCAGTTAAAAAGCCACTGTTATTATGTTGTTTAATATTTTCTGTTAAATTAAGAGTATTAACGGAATTTTCTTCATTTACTGTAAAGTTAACATTAGGTTGAGCTGTTAATTTAACAGAAAACATGTCTGTTAGATAAGAATCATTCAAAGTAACAATGTTATTTGGATGTTTTAAATTTCTGTTAAATTGAAAGTGTTTTCCCTATAATCGGTTAAATTTTTTAAAACTGCTGTAAATTTGAATTCTGTTAATGAAATGTTAACAGCAGCAACAGTTTCATCTGTATTTTCTACAATATTTTCTTGCAGTGGAAGTATATTTTCACTTGATTGTGAAGAGTTGGAGAACATTTCTGTTGTTTTGTAAAATGCTGTTAATGTTGTGGTTTTTCTCTCCAAGTCTGTTATGGGATTAGCAGCCATATCTGTTAATATTGAGGGTTTAGTACTGAGGGCCTGATGATGTTCTGTAGTAACAGTATATGTTGTATTTTCTGTTAAAGTTCCATCTTTATTTTCGTTTGCCTTTAATGGACTCTCCAGATTCTCTTTAACTTTTTCATTCTCTTCTTCTGTTATTTTATCAAGCACGCTATCTGTGAATTGAGAAATGTTAACAGAACTTTCTGCTGTTGATTTTAATGGATTCTCTTCAGTTTCAATAACATTTTCATGTTCTCGCTCTGTTGTTTTTTCACGTAATCTCTCTGTAGTCTTAAAAGTTTTAACAGAACTCTCTGTTATTCCAGCTGAATCTTCTGTTAATAATTTTAACTTACTCTTTTTTAAACAGGTACATTTTTAGGACTTTTTAGTTTTTTTAACATTGTCATGTTGTTTTTAGTAGAATTTTCTGTTAAATTAACAGCATATTCAGTTGTCTGCATTACTTCTGTTAACTTAACAGTTTCAATTTCTGTTAAGTTTAGTGGAGTAACGTTATTTACAGACATTTTAGTTACAGCTTTTTGAAAACTTTTTAACAAAGTCTCTGTTGTATTAATAACATGATCAGTAGCTGTTAATTTCTTTAACATGTTGCTGTTAAAGTTGACAGTAGAATTTGTTGTGTTATTAACAGTATTAATAAAATTTTTGGTTGTATTTACTTTATTCACTTTTCCTGTTAGCTTACTTATTAAATTTAATGAATTGTTAATATTTTCTGTAATTTCCGCAGAGTTTTTGAAAAATCTGTTAATGTGGGCTCTGTTGTTTTAACAGCAACTGTTCTCTTTGTTATTATAGTTCTGTTATTGTTTTTATTACATTTAGTTGCTTTAGTCAATCTTTTCTTTAAGATATTTTCCTTTAAATTTATAGAACTGTTGAGATTTTCGTTAATTTCTATAGAGGTTTTGTCAAAATCTGTTATTATTGCCTCTGTTACATTAACAGCAAGAGTTTCCTCTGTTAATACTGTTCTGTTATAGTTATTAATCATGCTTTTAACATAATAAAACTTCGCCGTTAAATTTGGTTTTGATTTGTGTTCAATAAATGACTTTAAATACTCCACTGTAGTCTTATGATCTTCATTCTTAACTTCATGAAATTTACACTTCGTACGATAAGAATAATCACATGATTCGATCTCTTGATGCCACAGTAAATTTGCTGGGCAATAAAACACATAAGCTTTGCCATGGCTACATCTTATAAACTTATGACAGTCTTCGGGATGAGGAAAAAAACCGTTAAAACTTTCCTTACACAGCTGATCGTATAATTGCTGAGAGTCATAGCCATAACAACTCACAATCATTAACAAGATCGTTAGAACAGCTAAGAACAGAGATTCTTTTAATTCAATTAAATTTTTTGTTATAACAACTACTTACCTTTCATGTTGAAAAGTTTTGAATAAACTATTTATGCAAACGCTAAAACTCTAGCATTTTGAAGTTCATTAATGTAATTTTCTATCGTTAGTAAAACAAAATTTTTTATCTTTGGTTAATTAGATTCGATTTTGCATGTTTTATATTTGTTTATTTAGTCGAGTCAATAAACATAATTAGATAATTTAGTCTCTTTTCTAAGTGTTAATAATAACATGTGCCGGGATTTCAATTAGAAAATCAATGTTCTTTAAGAAAGTATTTTAAAGCGAAAGTTTGTTTTTCAAAATAAGTTTCTTTTAAGGGAATGCCTGAAAATGGTTTATTTACAAAATATGTAATATTTCGATTCAGACTGAAAAAGAATTGAAGTGGAACAGAACTAGAACAGAACTTGAAGAAAACTAGAACAGAAGAGAACTAGAACAGAACTAGAACAGAACTAGAACTAGAACAGAACTAGAAAACAAGAACAGAACTAGAACAGAACTAGAACAGAACTAGAACAGAACTAGAACAGAACTAGAACAGAACTAGAACAGAACTAGAACACAACTAGAACACAACTAGAACAAACTAGAACAGAACTAGAACAGAACTAGAACAGAACTGAACAGAACTAAACAGAACTAGAACAGAACTAGAACAGAACTAGAACAGAACTAGAACAGAACTAGAACAGAACTAGAACAGAACTAGAACAGAACTAGAACACTAGAACAGAACTAGAACAGAACTAGAACAGAACTAGAACAGAACTAGAACAGAACTAGAACAGAACTAGAACAGAACTAGAACAGAACTAGAACAGAACTAGAACAGAACTAGAACAAACTAGAACAGAACTATAACAGAACTAGAACAGAACTAGACAGAACTAGAACAGAACTAGAACAGAACTAGAACAGAACTAGAACAGAACTAGAACAGAACTAGAACAGAAACTAGAACAGAACTAGAACAGAACTAGAACAGAACTAGAACAGAACTAGAACAGAACTAGAACAGAACTAGAACAGAACTAGAACAGAACTAGAACAGAACTAGAACAGAACTAGAACAGACTAACAGAACTAGAACAGAACTAGAACAGAACTAGAACAGAACTAGAACAGAACTAGAACAGAACTAGAACAGAACTAGAACAGAACTAGAACAGAACTAGAACAGAACTAGAACAGAACTAACAGAACTAGAACAGAACTAGAACAGAACTAGAACAGAACTAGAACAGAACTAGAACAGAACTAGAACAGAACTAGAACAAACTAGCAGAACTAGAACAGAACTAGAACAGAACTAGAACAGAACTAGAACAGAACTAGAACAGAACTAGAACATAACTAGAAGAACAGAACTAGAACAGAACTAGAACAGAACTAGAACAGAACTAGAACAGACTAGAACAAACTGGAACAGAACTAGAAGAGAACTAGAAGAGAACTAGAAGAAAACTAGAAGAGAACTAGAACAGAACTAGAACAGAACTAGAACAAACTAGAACAGAACTAGAACAGAACTAGAACAGAACTAGAACAGAACTAGAACAGAACTAGAACTAGAACAGAACTAGAACAGAACTAGAACAGAACTAGAACAGAACTAGAACAGAACTAGAACAGAACTAGAACAGAACTAGAACAGAACTAGAAAAACTAGAACTGAACTACAACTGAACTAGAACAGAACTAGAACAGAACTGAACAGAACTATAACAGAACTAGAACAGAACTAGAACAGAACTAGAACAGAACTAGAACAGAACTAGAACAGAACTAGAACAGAACTAACAGATAGAACAGAACTAGAACAGAACTAGAACAGAACTAGAACAGAACTAGAACAGAACTAGAACAGAACTAGAACAGAACTAGAACAGAACTAGAACAGAACTAGAACAGAACTAGAACAGAACTAGAACAGAACTAGAACAGAACTAGAACAGAACTAGAACAGAACTAGAACAGAACTAGAACAGAACTAGAACAGAACTAGAACAGAACTAGAACAGAACTAGAACAGAACTAGAACAGAACTAGAACAGAACTAGAACAGAACTAGAACAGAACTAGAACAGAACTAGAACAGAACTAGAACAGAACTAGAACAGAACTAGAACAGAACTAGAACAGAACTAGAACAGAACTAGAACAGAACTAGAACAGAACTAGAACAGAACTAGAACAGAACTAGAACAGAACTAGAACAGAACTAGAACAAACTGGAACAGAACTAGAAGAGAACTAGAAGAGAACTAGAAAAAACTAGAAGAGAACTAGAACAGAACTAGAACAGAACTAGAACACTAGAACTAGAACAGAACTAGAACAGAACTAGAACAGAACTAGAACAGAACTAGAACAGAACTAGAACTAGAACAGAACTAGAACAGAACTAGAACAGAACTAGAACAGAACTAGAACAGAACTAGAACAGAAAGAACAGAACTATAACAGAACTAGAACAGAACTAGAACAGAACTAGAACAGAACAAAACAGAACTAGAACAGAACTAGAACAGAACTAGAACAGAACTAGAACAGAACTAGAACAGAACTAGAACAGAACTAGAACAGAACTAGAACAGAACTAGAACAGAACTAGAACAGAACTAGAACAGAACTAGAACAGAACTAGAACAGAACTAGAACAGAACTAGAACAGAACTAGAACAGAACTAGAACAGAACTATAACAGAACTAGACAGAACTAGAACAGAACTAGAACAGAACTAGAACAGAACTAGAACAGAACTAGAACAGAACTAGAACAGAACTAGAACAGAACTAGAACAGAACTAGAACAGAACTAGAACAGAACTAGAACAGAACTAGAACAGAATTAGAACAGAACTAGAACAGAACTAGAATATAATTAGAACAGAACTAGAACAGAACTAGAACAGAACTAGAACAGAACTAGAACAGAACTAGAACAGAACTAGAACAGAACTAGAACAGAACTAGAACAGAACTAGAACAGAACTAGAACAGAACTAGAACAGGACTAGAACAGAACTAGAATAGAACTAGAACAGAACTAGAACAGAACTAGAACAGAACTAGAACAGAACTAGAACAGAACTAGAACAGAACTAGAACAGAACTAGAACAGAACTAGAACAGAATTAGAACAGAACTAGAACAGAACTAGAATATTTAGAACAGAACTAGAACAAACTAGAATATAATTAGAACAGAACTAGAACAGAACTAGAACAGAACTAGAACAGAACTAGAACAGAACTAGAACAGAACTAGAACAGAACTAGAACAGAACTAGAACAGAACTAGAACAGAACTAGAACAGAACTAGAACAGAACTAGAACAGAACTAGAACAGAACTAGAACAGAACTAGAACAGAACTAGAACAGAACTAGAACAGAACTAGAACAGAACTAGAACAGAACTAGAACAGAACTAGAACAGAACTAGAACAGAACTAGAACAGAACTAGAACAGAACTAGAACAGAAAGAACTAGAATAAACTAGAACAGAACTAGAACTAGAACAGAACAAGAGCAGAACTAGAAAAGAACTAGAACTGAACTAGAACAGAACTAGAACAGAACTAGAACAGAACTAGAACAGAACTAGAACAGAACTAGAACAGAACTAGAACAGAACTAGAAACAGAACTAGAACAGAACTAGAACAGAACTAGAACAGAACTAGAACAGAACTAGAACAGAACTAGAACAGAACTAGAACAGAACTAGAACAGAACTAGAACAGAACTAGAACAGAACTAGAACAGAACTAGAACAGAACTAGAACAGAACTAAACAGAACTAGAACAGAACTAGAACAGAACTAGAACAGAACTAGAACAGAACTAGAACAGAACTAGAACAGAACTAGAACAGAACTAGAACAGAACTAGAGAACTAGAACAGAACTAGAACAGAACTAGAACAGAACTAGAACTAGAACAGAACTAGACAGAACTAGAACAGACTTAGAACGAACTAGAACAGACCTAGAACAGAACTAGAACAGAACTAGAACAGAAATAGAACAGAACTAGAACAGAACTAGAACCAGAAATAGAACAGAACTAGAACAGAACTAGAACAGAACTAGAACAGAACTAGAACAGAACTAGAAACAGAACTAGAACAGAACTAGAACAGAACTAGAACAGAACTAGAACAGAACTAGAACAGAACTAGAACAGAACTAGAACAGAACTCGAACAGAACTAGAACGAACTAGACAGAACTAGAACAGAACTAGAACAGAACTAGAACAGAACTAGAAACAGAACTAGAACAGAACTAGCACAGAACTAGAACAGAACTAGAAACAGAACTAGAACAGAACTAGAACAGAACCTAGAACAGACTAGAACAGAACTAGAACAGAACTAGAACAGAACTAGAACAGAACTAGAACAGAACTAGAACAGAACTAGAACAGAACTAGAACAGAACTAGAACAGAACTAGAACAGAACTAGAACAGAACTAGAACAGAACTAGAAACGAACTAGAACAGAACTAGAACAGAAACTAGAACAGAACTAGAACAGCACTAGAACCAGACAACTAGAACAGAACTAGAACAGAACTAAGAACAGAACTAGAACAGAACTAGAACAGAACTAGAACAGAACTAGAACAGAACTAGAACAGAACTAGAAACGAACTAAACTAGAACAGAACTAGAACAGAACTAGAACAGAACTCGAACAGAACTCGAACAGAACTAGAACAGAACTAGAACAGATACTAGAACAGAACTAGAACAGAACTAGAACAGAACTAGAACAGAACTAGAAACAGAACTAGAACAGAACTAGAACAGAACTAGAACAGAACTAGGGAACAGAACTAGAAACAGAACTAGAACAGAACTAGAACAGAACTAGAAAGAACTAGAACAGAACTCGAACAGAACTAGAACAGAACTAGAACAGAACTAGAACAGAACTAGAACAGAACTAGAACAGAACTAGACAGAACTAGAACAGAACTAGAACTGAACTTACAACTGAACTAGAACTGAAGTACAACTGAATAGAGAGGGTCTCAATTACTAAATCGAATAGTATTTAATTATCGAAAAAAAAAAAATACGTTAAAAATATCCGACTTTGTTAGAAAAGCTTTTTTTAGAACTAAAATAAATTTTTTAGATAAAAATTTCTACTTCAGCATTGTCGACTGAAAGCCATTAAGTGTCAAAATAAGTTATATCAAAATCAATTAATTAAAGTCGATAACGAATATATTTTACAAGTTTTTGTTAAAACATTAATTAGAACATATTTTAAGGCTGAAAATATATATTTTAATTGTTTAAACTTATAAATTATTAAAACAAAATTCTGTAGCATTTATCAGACTTTGTCTATTTTAATATTAGTTTTGTAAAGTGAAATTATTTGTTTGGCAAATATGATTATTAATTAAGTATTGTGGGGTATTTGTTAATTATTTGTCACTGTTCAAGAAAATGTATTTCCTGTTATGTCAAATTGTTTAAAAACTATGTTACATCTATTACAAAAGCAACAAATTAGCAAGTATTGCTGTTTAATTCTCTGTAAAATGCAGTTTATTTATTTACCCCGAAAAAAAAAAACTCTTCACTATATAGATAACGGAAAAAACTACTTTTATTGACTAATTTACTTTTTTATTAACAACTTTTCTCTGTTTACTAACGACAAAAATTTAATAAATTTGAACGAAAATCATGTAAAAATATGCAGTTTAGCAAATAACTTTAAACGGTTAAGTTTTCAGCCGCGTAAAACTATCAAGTGTTTTGGAAAAATGTTAAGTAATTTAATAATTTTAAATGGTTATTGGGTTTTTATGGAGCGCCGAAGGATATTCGCTGCATAGAAGTTTATTTAGTGGGGAAATTGTGGAAAATGTGTGCAATCAAGGTGGGCAATACCATGCTGATCCTAACGATTGTCAGTATTTTATACAATGCAGCAATGGCATACCTTATAGACAGAAGTGTGCCATTCCTTTGTATTGGAATCAACAGCGATTGACCTGTCAGTGGTCGGGACTTCATTGTAGTGAACAGATAGGAACAACGACAAAGCCGACAACTACTACAGAGGTTATAACGACCACAGCGTTACAAACTACAACTTCTAGGGAAAAATATTCAACGGATAGAACGACTTACGAAGGAAATTCCAGTGGAAACTACAACCGAAAGTTTCAGATACCACAATAGCCAAAGAAACTTCGACTGAACCTCCATGTCTTACAGAAGCAACAACTACAGAGGAGCAGAAACTACCACCGAGTCTCCTTCAACAGCATCCCCTCCCTCATGTCCCACGGAATCTACAACTACTGAAGAGCCAGAAACTACCACGGAGTCTCCTTCAACAACATCACCGCCTCCATGTCCAACTGAAGTTAACAACTACTGTAGAGCCGAAACAAGCAGTGTAACAACTACAGAGTCTCCATCAACAAACAACCCCACTTCCATGTCCAACAGAAGCAACAACTACTGAAAACCAATCAACAGAAATTTCCACAAACTTCAGAAGCTTCAACTTTAACAGATGTTACAGCATCCGAAGAGCCCTCAACTGAAACTTCTGTCTCCTCAGAAATACCCATTGAAACCACAAAAACAACTAGTTCAGAGGAAACATCATCAACGGAAGCCGCCTCCTCAACTGAGGCCACCACTTCTACCGAAATTTCCTCTTCCTCAGATTCTCCGTCTGAAACGAGCAGTGCAACTGGAACTTCAACGTACTCTACTGAGGAAAGTTCGAAAAATCCTGAAGAAATTACCACAATTCTGCTTCAACAGATATTACTACTTCTCAAGAACGTCCAGCGATATTTCAAGCACTTCAGAAAAAACCAATTTCCTCCGAGGCTCCTAATGAACGACTGATGCAACAGAATCTTCAACTTCCTTCTCAGAGGAAACATCTAAAAATCCCGAAGAAATATCCACAACTTCAGGAGCAGCTCTTCAACAGAAAGTACAACTTCTAAAGACAGCTCCACCGAAATTCGAGCACAAGCTCCGAAGCTTCAACATCTTGGAAAACCACAGTCACAACTGTAATTACCACTTCCAAGGAATTTTCAACTGAGACTTCCTCTACATCAGAAGTTTCTGCACAAACTACTGAATCAGGATCCTCAACTCCTGCTACCGAGGAGACCTCTAAAAATCCTTCTGAGACTAGTACACAATCGACATTGGCATCTACAGCTGTAGGCTGTGAAGAAGGTGATGTTGACAGCTCATCGAATTGTGAATTATATACAGTGTATCAATGGTCAAGAGGTCATTATCAAGTGTCCCGATGGTACTTATTGGAATCAAGAAATTGTAGCCTGTACCATAGGTAGTAGTCATTGTCATTACACAACAGCAGGGACAACAATTTCGAAAGGATCCACAGAAAGTGAAACTACCACCACCAACGATGCTAACCAAGTGGGTCAACAACATGGACGAGTAGTTCTTCTTTCCAGACCACAACTTCCCAGGAATCTACTGGAAGCGATACAACTGAAAATGGTTCTTCTTCAGAAACAACTACTCCTCAGGAATCTACAGAAATAACTACCGATAGAACAACTTCCAATAGTGGTTCTACTAACGAGTCAACAACATCGAATGGAACAACGGAAAGTGAAACAACTTCAAATGAATCCACTGCAAATGGATCGTCCACAGAACCAAATACATCTAAGGGTTCGACGGAAGGTGAAACCACTACAAATGAATCGACTGTTAGTGAGTCGTCATCGGAATCAACTAGATCTAATGAATCGACGGAAAGCGATAATAACTCCTCAACAACTTCCAAAAGTAGTTCTTCTTCTGGGACAACAACTTCTCGAGCATCCACAGAAGGTGAGACAACCGTAAGTGACATTACCTCTGAGTCAACCACACCTAATGAAAACACCGAAACAACCAGCGATAAGTCAACTACCGAACGTGATACTACAGAAACCACAACTTCCGAAAGTGATACTTCCTCGGCGACAACAATTTCCCAAGGATCTTCGGAAAGTACTTCCAAGGATCCTCAGAATCAACTACAAAGGCATCAACTTCCAAAAGTGATTCCACTACAAATAAAGCAACTACCGAGCATGGTTCAACAGCAGGTAATACCACTCCCAATGAAGCTACCGCATCTATTCCAAATTCTTCTCCGCCACAACCTCAACTACTAAGGAAGCTACTGCAACGACCTTTATAAAAACATCTTCTGTAATTGCATCAACTTCTCTAAGGCCCAATGTTTGCCTAAGCAACAGCAGGGAGTATCATGCGGATCCCAGTGATTGTAGCCGTTTCATAGAATGTATAGATGGTCTACCCAACGTTCTCAATGTCCCGACTTACATTATTGGGAGGCACAGTTGGGTTCATGCGTTAAGGGTGATTGTCCTACAGACACAACTTTGCCAGTTTAGAAATTAAATCGTTTAAGGATCGATATTGGGAAAGAAACTAGAGAATATTTAACGGAATTGTTACTTATTTAAAACAATGATTATAAATCGAAAGTTTATTTTTTCAATAAAAAATCCCTTGATATAACTAAACTATATGATATGGTTTTAAATAGAAATTAAATAAAGAACAGAACTAGAACAGAACTAGAATAGAACTAGAATGAACTAGAACAGTAACTAGAACTGAACTAGAACAGAACTAGAACAGAACTAGAACAGAACTAGAACAGAACTAGAACAGAACTAGAAACAGAACTAGAACAGAACTAGAACAGAACTAGAACAGAACCAGAACAGAACTAGAACAGAACTAGAACAGAACTAGAAACTAGAACAGAACTAGAAACAGAACTAGAACAGAACAGAACAGAACTAGAACTGAACTAGAACGAACTAGAACAGAACTAGAACAAGAACTAGAACAGAACTAGAAACAGAACTAGAACAGAACTAGAACAGAAACTAGAACAGAACTAGAACAGAAACTAGAACAGACTAGGACAGAACTAGAACAGAACTTAGAAACAGAACTAGAACAGAACTAGAACAGAACTAGAACAGAACTAGAACAGAACTAGAACAGAACTAGAACAGAACTAGAACAGAACTAGAACAGTACTAGAACAGAACTAGAACAGAACTAGAACAGAACTAGAACAGAACTAGAACTAGAACAGAACTAGAACAGAACTAGAACAGAACTAGAACAGAACTAGTACAGAACTAGAACAGAACTAGAACAGAACTAAAACAGAACTAGAACAGAACTAGAACAGAACTAGAACAGAACTAGAACAGAACTAGATCAGAACTAGAACAAAACTAGAACAAAACTAAAACAGAACTAGAATAGAACTAGAATAGAACTAGAACAGAACTAGAACAGAACTAGAACAGAACTAGAATAGAACTAGAACAGAACTAGAACAGAAGTAGAACAGAACTAGAACAGAACTAGAACAGAACTAGAACAGAACTAGAACAGAACTAGAACAGAACTAGAACGAAACAGAACTAGAACAGAACAGAACTAGAACAGAACTAGAACAGAACTAGAACAGAACTAGAACAGAACTAGAACAGAACTAGTACAAAACTAGAACAGAACTAGAACAGAACTAGAATAGAACTAGAACAGAACTAGAACTGAACTAGAAAGAACACAATTAGAACAGAACTAGAACAGAACTGGAACAGAACTAGAACTGAACTAGAAATAAATTAAAACTGACCTAGAACTGTGGGGTTTTGCCCCCACCATGATGTTAATGTCTCTGTTGTCTTTTGTTTCCTTTATTTGCCATTAATTCCCAGGAATTTGAAAATCATTAATGTAATTTCTTTAGAATCGTTTTCATATCATACACAAACAAATACTTCACATTGTTTTTTAAACTTTTCAGAAAGTGTTCTTTACAATTCGCAGATAATAAGTACTTTTATCAATTTTAAGATTACAGTGCTGACCAAAACATTCCTTATAAGTAAATAAACAATAAAGACAATTCTTTTAACCCTGATTCAGTTGAAGTGGAAAAGAAATGTAAATTTATCTTGGTCAAGTTAACATCTTAGTTCAAGGTAGTTTGAAATGAAATATCAAATAAAGGGATTTTCAATTAAGATATAAAAGGGCTGAATGAGATTAAGAATTTTCAGTTATTTTTCACCACTTCTTGCAACTACTATTGCACGGTTAAAGAAAATGTTTTCTTTTAGGAAAGTTCTACTTAGTTTGATTTTAATCAATGGCAGTTTGGCCCTGGAAAACGGGGTAAGTGTTACCTTTACACTGAGTTCTCCTGAAACTTTAAACTTCAATTTCTAGGCCTCCCCTATTCCACATACGGATTGTCCCCTTATTGATGATGTCAATCACGCTGTAATGTTGCCTTATCCTCAGGATTGCTCGAAATACTACAGCTGTTCCAATGGTAATGCCTATTTGCAGCAATGTCCCAATAACTTATACTGGAGTCCTTTAACTTATCGTTGTGACTATCCTGAGATAGCCAAATGTGAAACGGGAATTTTAAACACTCCTCCAACAGCAGCCACCATAGTTCCGCCTTACTTAACCGCCTCTCCAACAGGCGAGATAATATCAGCTGTTACCCAATGATTGCAGCAAATACTATAAATGTCAGGCTATGGCCTGTCCCACAAACTATCATTGGAATGCTTTAACTCAGGCATGTGATTTTCCTCATAATGCTCACTGTCCCTTCATGGTGGGAGTATCAACAGCTATAGGCTTAACCGTGAACTCAAATCCACAGCAACCCTCCACACCTCCCTTAACAACCAATTCCGCTGAAATGTTTGCTCAAGTCTATCCTAATGACTGCTCTAAATACTATCAATGTCAGGCTATGCTCTGTTCAGCCAATTACCATTGGAATTATCGCTCACAGCAATGTGATTTACCTCAATTGGCCCAGTGTCCCTGGCAGACTCAATTACCGCCCGTAACGCAACCTAATACTATTGCTGTACCGACTGCTTTTACTGCCCCTCCTACCCTACTCCCACCATAGGTCAACCCATAGTTGTAACTGAAAATCCCCTGCTAGACTGCCCAGAATGTCAACATTTGTGTGATGGTTATCTTCATCAATATTTACCACATCCTCATGATTGTCACAAATTTATACAGTGCAATGGTTGGAGTTATATCACACCTGTCCGGATAATCTATTTTGGAATGCTGTCTTAAATACTTGTGATCGTGTTTGTGTTACAAATTAAGATTTCTTTTTGTCAAAATTCTAAAAAGATAAACTCGGCCCATTTTAATATATGTATTTTTTATTAACGGGTCCTTAAATATATCAGTTTTACAAATTTTTGGAAATTATTTGAACAAGAACAGAACTAGAACAGAATTAGATCTGAACTAGAACAGAACTAGTACAGAACTAGAACAGAACTAGAACAGAACTAGAACAGAACTAGAACAGAACTAGAACTGCACTAGAACAGAATAGATCTGAACTAGAACAGAACTAGAACAGAACTAGAACAGAACTAGAACAGAACTAGAACAGAACTAGAACAGAACTAGAACAGAACTAGAACAGAACTAGAACAGAACTAAACAGAACTAAAACAGAACTAGAACAGAACTAGAACAGAACTAGAACAGAACTAGAACAGAACTAGAACAGAACTAGAACAGAACTAGAACAGAACTAGAACAGAACTAGAACAGAACAGAACAGAACTAGAACAGAACTAGAACAGAACTAGAACAGAACTAGAACAGAACTAGAACAGAACTAGAACAGAACTAGAACAGAACTAGAACAGAACTAGAACAGAACTAGAACAGAACTAGAACAGAACTAGAACAGAACTAGAACAGAACTAGAACAGAACTAGAACAGAACTAGAACAGAACTAGAACAGAACTAGAACAGAACTAGAACAGAACTAGAACAGAACTAGAACAGAACTAGAACAGAACTAGAACAGAACTAGAAGAACAGAACTAGAACAGAACTAGAACAGAACTAGAACAGAACTAGAACAGAACTAGAACAGAACTAGAACAGAACTAGAACAGAACTAGAACAGAACTAGAACAGAACTAGAACAGAACTAGAACAGAACTAGAACAGAACTAGAACAGAACTAGAACAGAACTAGAACAGAACTAGAACAGAACTAGAACAGAACTAGAACAGAACTAGAACAGAACTAGAACAGAACTAGAACAGAACTAGAACAGAACTAGAACAGAACTAGAACAGAACTAGAACAGAACTAGAACAGAACTAGAACAGAACTAGAACAGAACTAGAACAGAACTAGAACAGACTAGAACAGACTAGAACAACTAGAACAGAACTGAACAGAACTGAACAGAACTAGAACAGAACTAGAACAGAACTAGAACAGAACTAGAACAGAACTAGAACAGAACTAGAACAGAACTAGAACAGAACTAGAACAGAACTAGAACAGAACTAGAAACGAACTAGAACAGAACTAGAACAGAACTAGAACAGAACTAGAACAGAACTAGAACAACTAGAACAGAACTAGAACAGAACTAGAACAGAACTAGAACAGAACTAGAACAGAACTAGAACAGAACTAGAACAGAACTAGAACAGAACTAGAACAGAACTAGAACAGAACTAGAACAGAACTAGAACAGAACTAGAACAGAACTAGAACAGAACTAGAACAGAACTAGAACAGAACTAGAACAGAACTAGAACAGAACTAGAACAGAACTAGAACAACTAGAACAGAACTAGAACAGAACTAGAACAGAACTAGAACAGAACTAGAACAGAACTAGAACAGAACTAGAACAGAACTAGAACAGAACTAGAACAGAACTAGAACAGAACTAGAACAGAACTAGAACAGAACTAGAACAGAACTAGAACAGAACTAGAACAGAACTAGAACAGAACTAGAACAGAACTAGAACAGAACTAGAACAGAACTAGAACAGAACTAGAACAGAACTAGAACAGAACTAGAACAGAACTAGAACAGAACTAGAACAGAACAGAACTAGAACAGAACTAGAACAGAACTAGAACAGAACTAGAACAGAACTAGAACAGAACTAGAACAGAACTAGAACAGAACTAGAACAGAACTAGAACAGAACTAGAACAGAACTAGAACAGAACTAGAACAGAACTAGAACAGAACTAGAACAGAACTAGAACAGAACTAGAACAGAACTAGAACAGAACTAGAACAGAACTAAACAGAACTAGAACAGAACTAGAAACAGAACTAGAACAGAACTAGAACAGAACTAGAACAGAACTAGAACAGAACTAGAACAGAACTAGAACAGAACTAGAACAGAACTAGAACAGAACTAGAACAGAACTAGAACAGAACTAGAACAGAACTAGAACAGAACTAGAACAGAACTAGAACAGAACTAGAAAGAACTAGAACAGAACTAGAACAGAACTAGAACAGAACTAGAACAGAACTAGAACAGAACTAGAACAGAACTAGAACAGAACTAGAACAGAACTAGAACAGAACTAGAACAGAACTAGAACAGAACTAGAACAGAACTAGAACAGAACTAGAACAGAACTAGAACAGAACTAGAACAGAACTAGAACAGAACTAGAACAGAACTAGAACAGAACTAGAACAGAACTAGAACAGAACTAGAACAGAACTAGAACAGAACTAGAACAGAACTAGAACAGAACTAGAACAGAACTAGAACAGAACTAGAACAGAACTAGAACAGAACTAGAACAGAACTAGAACAGAACTAGAACAGAACTAGAACAGAACTAGAACAGAACTAGAACAGAACTAGAACAGAACTAGAACAGAACGAAACATAACTAGAACAGAACTAGAACAGAACTAGAACAGAACTAGAACAGAACTAGAACAGAACTAGAACAGAACTAGAACAAACTAGAACAGAACTAGAACAGAACTAGAACAGAACTAGAACAGAACTAGAACAGAACTAGAACAGAACTAGAACAGAACTAGAACAGAACTAGAACAGAACTAGAACAGAACTAGAACAGAATAGACAGAACTAGAACAGAACTAGAACAGAACTAGAACAGAACTAGAACAAGAACTAGAACAGCACTAGAACAGAACTAGAACAGAACTAGAACAACTAGAACAGAACTAGAACAGAACTAAACAGAACTAGAAAGAACTAGAACAGGAAGAACTAGAAACAGAACTAGAACAGAACTAGAACAGAACTAGAACAGAACTAGAACAGAACTAGAACAGAACTAGAACAGAACTAGAACAGAACTAGAACGAAAACTAGAACAGAACTAGAACAGAACTAGAACAGAACTAGAACAGAACTAGAACAGAACTACAACAGAACTAGAACAGAAACTAGAACAGAACTTGAACAGAACTAGAACAGAACTAGAACAGAACTAGAACAGAACTAGAACAGAACTTGAACAGAACTAGAACCAGAACTAGAACAGAACTAGAACAGAACTAGAACAGAACTAGAACTGGACGAGAAATAAACTAGAATGAACAATTAAGAAATTACAGCAAATTTCTTTATTTAATCATCATCTACAGACATTATAAGTATCTTTCTACACACACCGCGATCGCTTTCAAATAGTAACCGTTGGCACATTGAACCTCGAACAGAGATTGGTTCAAGCACCAAAATATTTATAACATTTGGAATGAGGCATACGGAAACCATCCTTTTCATTTTTACAATCCGGAACTCTCTTATCATCTTGACAAATACCACTTACACATTGATCTAAGTCTTTATCGAAATGCTTACCGTAGGCGCAAGTTTTTTGTCAGCGTAATCTCCGATTGACATTCATAGTATTCGTAGCAGTTGTCCTTGGGAAATCGTGTATTATCGCGACGATTTTTTACACCATTTCGAACTGGCAGCACAATTGGCTTCATGATAGCTCATACAAGTTTTGTGTTTTTCGGAAAAATGTTGATTTGGTGGACATTTTTGTGCCAGAGGATCAACACTTTTACCCACACACAGGAAATAGGAATCACAATCTTTATCATTAGCCACACGATCCAATAAGGGGGTATCATCATCATTGCAATAATCTTTGGTTTTTTGATCGGGTACATTTGTATTGGCATACAGGTGGTGGAGCAGGGTGGCTTGCGTTCATCAAACAATTATTGGGATCACACTGTTTTTCGACCCCACCCCCTGGTATACATATTATATAACTTTGTTGATTACTGGGATGGGCAATATATTGAAATTCAATTCCTTGACAAAGCTAGCGAAAGGGGAGCAATGAAATGTATTAAAATTTATTCAAACGTTAAACATATATAATTGAAAACTTCGATATACATACCTACCTCTTTCAATTCCACATCTGTTAATAGGTTGGGACTAGGTAATCCCTGTGAGTTACCAAATCTCGCGTTATAACAACAAATTAAAAGAACCAAAAATACTGTAACAAACAAGCCATTAAGATTAATAACCTGAATTGATCATTTGAAGAAATTTTTACCTTTATTCCGCCACATTTTATCTCCACCTTTTAGTTTTAAACTGACTTGATGTCTGCGTAAATCTTTGGCCTTATATACGAAATTTGTTGCCAAAAATATATATCTATTGCGTTTTTTATTTCAAAGTAATATGTGGTGATCAATAAGATGTTTTCTTTCTAATGATAAAAATTAGTTACCAATAATAATATTCTTTATCTTGTTTGTACATTACAAAAACTGTACAATTAAATATAATGATATGATATGTATGATATAGTCATGATTAATACTATATATCTACTTACTATACACAACAAACAAAATCGTTTGATCAGAAAATGGGAATAATCCACGTTACTCCACAAGTGTTATGCCCGAGATTTGTTTCAACGAGTATGTTGAAAGTTCAATTCTACATCAGTTCCAGTTTAATCCTCCTTCCGTTCCGTTCTACTTCAGTTCTAGTTTAGTTCTAGTTCACTTCTAGTTCATTTCTAGTTAAGTTCTAGTTCAGTTCTAGTTCAGTTCTAGTTCAGTTCTAGTTCAGTTCTAGTTCAGTTCTAGTTCAGTTCTAGTTCAGTTCTAGTTCAGTTCTAGTTCAGTTCTAGTTCAGTTCTAGTTCAGTTCTAGTTCAGTTCTAGTTCAGTTCTAGTTCAGTTCTAGTTCAGTTCTAGTTCAGTTCTAGTTCAGTTCTAGTTCAGTTCTAGTTCAGTTCTAGTTCAGTTCTAGTTCAGTTCTAGTTCAGTTCTAGTTCAGTTCTAGTTCAGTTCTAGTTCAGTTCTAGTTCAGTTCTAGTTCATTTCTAGTTCAGTTCTAGTTCAGTTCTAGTTCAGTTCTAGTTCAGTTCTAGTTCAGTTCTAGTTCAGTTCTAGTTCAGTTCTAGTTCAGTTCTAGTTCAGTTCTAGTTCAGTTCTAGTTCAGTTCTAGTTCAGTTCTAGTTCAGTTTTAGTTCAGTTTTAGTTCAGTTCTAGTTCAGTTCTAGTTCAGTTCTAGTTCAGTTTAGTCTAGTTCATTTCTAGTTCAGTTCTAGTTCAGTTCTAGTTCAGTTCTAGTTCAGTTCTAGTTCAGTTCTAGTTCAGTTCTAGTTCAGTTCTAGTTCAGTTCTAGTCAGTTCTAGTTCAGTTCTAGTTCAGTTCTAGTTCAGTTCTAGTTCAGTTCTAGTTCAGTTCTAGTTCAGTAGTTCAGTTCTAGTTTCAGTTCTAGTTCAGTTCTAGTTCAGTTCTAGTTCAGCATTTCTGTTCAGTTCTAGTTCAGTCTGTTCATCTAGTTCGTTCTAGTTCAGTTCTAGTTCAGTTCTAGTTCAGTTCTGTTCAGTCTAGTTCTAGTTCAGTTCTTTCTAGTTCAGTTCTAGTTCAGTTCTAGTTCAGTTCTAGTTCAGTTCTAGTTCAGTTCTAGGTCATTTCAGTTCAGTTCTAGTTCAGTTCTAGTTCAGTTCTAGTTCAGTTCTAGTTCAGTTCTAGTTCAGTTCTAGTAGTTCTAGTTATTCTAGTTTCAGTCTAGTTCAGTTCTAGGTTCAGTTCTAGTTCAGTTCTAGTTCAGTTCTAGTTCAGTTCTAGTTCAGTTCTAGTTCAGTTCTAGTTCAGTTCTAGTTCAGTTCTAGTTCAGTTCTAGTTCAGTTCTAGTTCGTTCTAGTTCAGTTCTAGTTCAGTTCTAGTTCAGTTCTAGTTCAGTTCTAGTTCAGTTCTAGTTCAGTTCTAGTTCAAGTTCTAGTTCAGTTCTAGTTCAGTTTCTAGTTCAGTTCTAGTTCAGTTCTAGTTCAGTTCTAGTTCAGTTCTAGTTCAGTTCTAGTTCAGTTCTAGTTCATTTCTAGTTCAGTTCTAGTTCAGTTCTTGTTCAGTTCTAGTTCAGTTCTAGTTCAGTTCTAGTTCAGTTCTAGTCAGTTCTAGTTCAGTTCTAGTTCAGTTCTAGTTCAGTTCTAGTTCAGTTCTAGTTCAGTTCTAGTTCAGTTCTAGTTCAGTTCTAGTTCAGTTCTAGTTCAGTTCTAGTTCAGTTCTAGTTCAGTTCTACTTCAGTTCTACTTCAGTTCTACTTCAGTTCTAGTTCAGTTCTAGTTCAGTTCTAGTTCAGTTCTAGTTCAGTTCTAGTTCAGTTCTAGTTCAGTTCTAGTTCAGTTCTAGTTCAGTTCTAGTTCAGTTCTAGTTCAGTTCTAGTTCAGTTCTAGTTCAGTTCTAGTTCAGTTCTAGTCAGTTCTAGTTCAGTTCTAGTTCAGTTCTAGTTCAGTTCTAGTTCAGTTCTAGTTCAGTTCTAGTTCAGTTCTAGTTCAGTTCTAGTTCAGTTCTAGTTCAGTTCTAGTTCAGTTCAGTTCTAGTTCAGTTCTAGTTTAGTTCTAGTTCAGTTCTAGTTCAGTTCTAGTTCAGTTCTAGTTCAGTTCTAGTTCAGTTCTAGTTCAGTTCTAGTTCAGTTCTAGTTCAGTTCTAGTTCAGTTCTAGTTCAGTTCTAGTTCAGTTCTAGTTCAGTTCTAGTTCAGTTCTAGTTCAAGTTTAGTTCTAGTTCAGTTCTAGTGCAGTTCTAGTTTAGTTTTAGTTCAGTTCTAGTTCTATTCTATCATCACAGAGAATACAGGGATAAAGAATTGACAGGAATTAATTGAAAGCAATTTCTCATAAATTTTATGACATTTAACTCCTAAGATATCGAAGGTCTTTGAATCATTCAACTTATTTTGTTATTTTTCTGCTAAATTGTTTGAAAACTTTCCCTTGAAATTAGATTTGTACTTCTTTAATTATATTTCTACTGATAACAGTGTTTTTATTTTCAATTTAGATAACGGTAAAAACTGTTGACAGCGGACTTGTCAGAAGTGGTAGAGACAAGTGATTCTTAACACTCTTATTTGGCGAAAATTTATCGTATTTATTTCTAAATTTAAATTAAATTAAAAGTAACAATTTTTAAATTACATTTCATTGATTAAATTACCACCGATGTCAGTGTGCGAATGAAAAGTAAATCAGCCAGATAAACTATACATTATTTACAGTCTGTTCCACGGTATAGTCTATAGTCTAGTTTATACTTTAGCCTATGTTCTAGTGTGTAGTTTAGTTTATAAAATGGATTATGATCCAATTTCTGTTACAGTCTTATTTATAGTCTGGTGTTTAGTCTAATTTGAAGTATAGTTTCTATCTTTGGTCTACAGTATAATTAAGATATAAAACTCCAAAATTTTGCTGTTCAATTAATATTTATTTAATTTCGCTTTAAACTTAAGTTATTTTTCTATTATTATTATTTTTTTTTGCCCGTTCCCTTACCAGGGACATTGGTACTGCTCCTGAGGTACACATTGATTTATTGCCGGATCGAAATACCAATCGAAACTGCAATTCATGATTATGGCCTCCGAACCAAAACAGAAATAATATTTCGTACATTCACCTTCATAGACCATGCTACGCCCAAAGTTGGACTCATCACAATTTGGTTTTGTTATGGCAAATGTCTTAGAGTGTTTACAGCTCAAGGTCTTCTCATCGAATATACTCTCTCGGGACAGGTGTTGACTATTGGCAGGGGATATTGGCATATAACATATTGTGTTTTATCTCCCGGATAAGGTAAATAAGTACCGGCCTTTTGACCGCAACATATATTATCACCTGAGGGTCCTGGTTTAGTGGTGGTAACTTCGGTTGTTGTTGGCTCTGTGGGCGTTGTAGTTAGGGGATTTTTACATTCCGTATCTGAGGCTTCGCTATCACATTCTCCATTATAGGGATTGTAGTAGTTGTTACTTTGACATAAACACAATACTTCCGATTGGTCTAAACACATATAGTAGAGAGAACAATTTTGTTTATTGGCAAAGGTATAGCCATTAGATTCATCACTACAGGGACCTTGGGGAATTTGGGGCGTGGTATTTACCGGGCCCTGACAAGCTGTGGGTGATATATCATTACCACACTCTCCTGTAGCGGGATCATAGTAACTATTAGGCATACAATTGACTAATTTCTCCCGACCATTTAGACACATATAGTACTTAGAGCAATCTTCGGGATAGGGCAATGTGGCTCCATTAGGTTTATTCTCACAGGTCTCTATTGCGGTTGGTGTGGTAGTTTTCTCGGTGGTGGTGGGTGTGGTAGGAGTTGTAGTTTTTATACTACAATCAGCCAATTCAGGTAAAACACATTCTTCGTAATGCGCCGAAAATTCCAAACCCTCCGGGCAATCATATCCCACATTTAAAGGTTCTTGACATATAATATATTTCGTGCAATTATGAGGATAGGGAATTTTTGAACCGTCGGGTTTATTGTAGCAGGGTCCTAGGTAGGATCTTGCGTGGTAGTGGTGGTGGGTTCGGTAGTGGTGGCAGGATGGCAGGAATATTCATTGGCAGATTTTAAACATTTACCGGCCGATAAATCAAAATATTCACCCTCATTACAGAAGGCCCAATGCTCCATATCTTGTTTACAGATTATAAACATGCCGCAATCCGACTCAACGGGTAGAAGAGTAAAATCTGGTTTATTGGTACATTGATTATAAGGTTTAGTAGTGGCTGGCGCGGAAGTAGTACTAATGCTAAGACCACAATCCGACTGCGATGGAATTACACAGCTCTGGGCTTCTGTACTAAATTCTAAACCCGAGTCACAATTGAAACCCACCGGTATGGGCTTGCTACAAACTATATATTTCGTACAATTTTGGGGATAGGCCACTTTAGCCCCCTCATCTTGGCCCGAACAGATACCTTGGGGTTTTGGTTTAGGTGTGGTAGTATTAAAGTCTTGTTTGCAATAGTTGGCCCCCACTAGGGCGCTACATTGTCCTTTTAGAGGATCAAATATTCATTTGATTCACATATCTTTAACATGTAATAACCATCGCCTAGACACTCATAATAGAATTGGCAATTCGAGGGGTAAATTTGCCAATCTCCCTCTTTAAGACCCTGACAAATATCACCGGGAGTAGCAGTGTAGTGGTCTCATTAGAAGGAATCCAGTACAAGTACCTTCAGGATCTGGTACACATTTCTTTGTGTTCATGAAATACCAATTGTTGTTGCTAAAATCCTACCGGTATGGGTCTAACACAACTAATATATTTCTGACAATTATCAGGGTAGGGTATAAGTTCACCATTGGTATAATTGCCGCATATGCCTAAAACCGGGTTTGGGTGTAGATGGGGCGTGGTCGTAGTAATTTCCGTGGTGGTGGCGGGAGTTGTGGTTTGACTTGGTTTACGACATATGTTGACATCATCGCTGGGTCCACAGTCTCCTGATTCCGGATAGTAATAGTTGTTATAGGGACAATTTAAGATCATATAACCACCATCTCCTTTACAGTAATATATTTGGTACAATCTTCCTCATAAGGATAAGTAACACCGGCCGCTTGATTTCTACACTTCTGTGAGGGACTTAATGTAGTGCTAGCAGTAGTGGGAGCTGATGTGGTGGTCACCGCAGCCAAGCAAGCTGTGCTCGAAACATCAGGACCACAATCACCCGTTTGCGGGTCATAGTAATTATTATTGGGACAGGATATGATGTAATAAAGACCATTCTTACGGCAAAAGTAATAGAGGGCACAATTTTCCTTATAGGGGAATGTAGTGCCCTGCGGTTGGCCCACACATGGTTCATAAATTTCTGAAGGAGTGGTGCTAGGCTCCTCAGTTGTTGTTACTGTTGTAGGTCCCGAATAACATACCTCTTCTGAGGCTTCATCACAAAGCATTAATTGCGAGTTGAAAAGCCAGCCATTGGGACATGACTCCAGTTTGACTTCACCCTTCTGACACTGTAAATATTGGCTACAGTCTCCGGCATAAGGATAATAGTATAATCCTCTTTGCCCTGGCACAAGTCTGGATTTACATCAGGCGGTAGGGTAGTGCTTATGGGGGTGGCAGTGGTTTAGGTTGTGGGTAAAGGCAATTCCTCACATTCTACATCTTCATCACAGATTCCCAATAAGGGATTGAAAATTTTACCATTTTCACAATATTCCAGACATGGTTTATCGCCCTGACAAATCACATAGGCCGAGCAGTTGTAGGGATAACTCTGATACTCTTCCGAATATTGACTAGGGCAAATATCATCTTCAACCATTAAGGGAGGTATACATTCGTAAGGTTTATTGGTAGTAGTTAGCTCGGTTGTAGTTTGCACTGGACTAGTGGTAGTTTCCTCTGTTGTTGTAGTTGCCAAAGTCGTTAGAGGTAGTTCTATGCAATGCGCTGTATCTGGTGTATCACAAATCTTGAGAAGATCATTAAAAACCTTATCGGGCTGACAATAATCCATGACCGGACATCCGTGGGTACAATTAATATAAGCATTACAATCATAAGGATAACGCAAGAGAATGCCATTGGAGTATTTTAAACAAATATCGGCTGACATACCGTTAGGTGCTTGACAATTTTGACCCCACTCTCCGGATTCAGTTGTAGTCGTTGAAGCGCAGTAGTAGTGGTTGTTACTTCAGAAGTTGTTGTAGTTACTTCAGGAGTTGTTGTAGTTACTTCAGGAGTTTTTGTAGTTACTTCGGGAGTTGTTGTAGTTACTTCGGTGGTAGTTATCTCTGTGGTTGTGGTGGGCATCGGCAACTCTACGCATTGAGCCGTATCTGGTGTATCGCAAATTTTCAAAAAGTTATTGAAAACCTTGTCTGGTTGGCAATAATTCATGACCGGACATCCCATAGTGCAATTTATATAAGCATTGCAATTATAAGGATAACGCAGTAAAACGCCATTCGAGTATTTTAAACAAATATCATTTGACATGCCGGCCGGTGTTTCACAATCTTGACCCCAAACCCCAGACTCTGTTGAGGTTTCGGCTTCAGTTGTTGGTTTTCTGGTTGTGGTTACCCCATTGCCATCTTCACAATGCACTGCATGTGGAAAATTACAGATTTTAAGGGTATTATCGAACCAAGTTCCTGGCCCACACTGCTTTACCGTTGGGTATTCGCAGTACACACAAGGAATTTTGAACAATCTCCCGGATAGGGTACCAACTCTCCAAAAGGTTGTCCTGCACAAGCCTGTTTGTTTTCCGGTCTTTGTTCGTTTTCACATGTGCCACGTTTTTGATGATTTCGAGGTGCTGCGCTATCGGCTACGCAATCGGATTGTTTATAATCTACACAACCACCGGCTGATTTACTAAAACCCATATCATAGGGACAAGGTATAGTGAAAGGTGTTTGATCTAGACAATAGATATAAACGTGACAATCGGCGGCAACAGGCAGCACCACGCCATTTGGTTGAGAATAGCATGTCAACCAGTCACTGGTGACCTGCGAAAGCGTTAGCGCAAGAACGGCAAAAAGTAAAACACGATTTGCAGGTGTGCCTTAAAAAGAGAGATAAAGAATTTATTAAAAAAGATAAAATAGAACTGGATCAGAATTGAACTAGACATAAACTAGAAGTAAACTAGAATTGAACTAGAAGTGAACTTGAATTGAACTAGAAATGAACTAGAACTGAACTAGAACTGATCTAGAACGGAACTAGAACAGAACTAGAACAGAACTAGAACTGAACTAGAACTGAACTAGAACTGAACTAGAACTGAACTAGAACTGAACTAGAACTCAACTAGAACTGAACTAGAACTGAACTAGAACTGAACTAGAACTGAACTAGAACTGAACTAGAACTGAACTAGAACTGAACTAGAACTGAACTAGAACTGAACTAGAACTGAACTAGAACTGAACTAGAACTGAACTAGAACTGAACTAGACTGAACTAGAACTGAACTAGAACTGAACTAGAACTGAACTAGAACTGAACTAGAACTGAACTAGAACTGAACTAGAACTGAACTAGAACTGAACTAGAACTGAACTAGAACTGAACTAGAACTGAACTAGAACTGAACTAGAACTGAACTAGAACTGAACTAGAACTGAACTAGAACTGAACTAGAACTGAACTAGAACTGAACTAGAACTGAACTAGAACTGAACTAGAACTGAACTAGAACTGAACTAGAACTGAACTAGAACTGAACTAGAACTGAACTAGAACTGAACTAGAACTGAACTAGAACTGAACTAGAACAGAACTAGAACTGAACTAGAACTGAACTAGAACTGAACTAGAACTGAACTAGAACTGAACTAGGACTGAACTAGAACTGAACTAGAACAGAACTAGAACAGAACTAGAACTGAACTAGAACTGAACCAGAACTCAACTAGAACTGAACTAGAACTCAACTAGAACTCAACTAGAACTGAACTAGAACTGAACTAGAACTGAACTAGAACTGAACTAGAACTGAACTAGAACTGAACTAGAACTGAACTAGAACTGAACTAGAACTGAACTAGAACTGAACTAGAACTGAACTAGAACTGAACTAGAACTGAACTAGAACTGAACTAGAACTGAACTAGAACTGAACTAGAACTGATATAGAACGGAACTAGAACAGAACTAGAACTGAACTAGAACTGAACTAGAACTGAACTAGAACTGAACTAGAACTGAACTAGAACTGAACTAGAACAGAACTAGAACTGAACTAGAACTGAACTAGAACTGAACTAGAACTGAACTAGAACTGAACTAGAACTCAACTAGAACTGAACTAGAACTGAACTAGAACTGAACGAACTGAACTAGAACTGAACTAGAACTGAACTAGAACTGAACTAGAACTCAACTAGAACTGAACTAGAACTGAACTAGAATGAACTAGAACTGATATAGAACGGAACTAGAACAGAACTAGAACTGAACTAGAACTGAACTAGAACTGAACTAGAACTGAACTAGAACTGAACTAGAACTGAACTAGAACTGAACTAGAACTGAACTAGAACTGAACTAGAACTGAACTAGAACTGAACTAGAACTGAACTTGAACTGAACTTGAACTGAACTAGAACTGAACTAGAACTGAACTAGAACTGAACTAGAACTGAACTAGAACTGAACTAGAACTGAACTTGAACTGAACTAGAACTGAACTAGAACTGAACTAGAACTGAACTAGAACTGAACTAGAACTGAACTAGAACTGAACTTGAACTGAACTAGAACTGAACTAGAACTGAACTAGAACTGAACTAGAACTGAACTAGAACTGAACTAGAACTGATATAGAACGGAACTAGAACAGAACTAGAACTGAACTAGAACTGAACTAGAACTGAACTAGAACTGAACTAGAACTGAACTAGAACTGAACTAGAACTGAACTAGAACTGAACTAGAACTGAACTAGAACTGAACTAGAACTGAACTGAACTGAACTAGAACTGAACTAGAACTGAACTAGAACTGAACTAGAACTGAACTAGAACTGAACTAGAACTGAACTAGAACTGAACTAGAACTGAACGAACTGAACTAGAACTGAACTAGAACTGAACTAGAACTGAACTAGAACTGAACTAGAACTGAACTAGAACTGAACTAGAACTGAACTAGAACTGAACTAGAACTGAACTAGAACTGAACTAGAACTGAACTTGAACTGAACTAGAACTGAACTAGAACTGAACTAGAACTGAACTTGAACTGAACTAGAACTGAACTAGAACTGAACTAGAACTGAACTAGAACTGAACTAGAACTGAACTAGAACTGAACTAGAACTGAACTAGAACTGAACTTGAACTGAACTAGAACTGAACTAGAACTGAACTAGAACTGAACTAGAACTGATATAGAACGGAACTAGAACAGAACTAGAACTGAACTAGAACTGAACTAGAACTGAACTAGAACTGAACTAGAACTGAACTAGAACTGAACTAGAACTGAACTAGAACTGAACTAGAACTGAACTAGAACTGAACTAGAACTGAACTTGAACTGAACTAGAACTGAACTAGAACTGAACTAGAACTGAACTAGAACTGAACTAGAACTGAACTAGAACTGAGCAAGACTGAACTAGAACTGAACTAGAACGGAACTAGAACGGAATTAGAACTGAACCAGAACTGATATAAAGTGTTGTTTACAAACTCGTCAATAGAATGAAGTATCTATAGTAGACTACAATAAGTCTGTATTCTCCTTATTAGCCCTTATATTTTTTGAAAGTCTTTAAACGTAAATTTCTGTAGCACGTTTTTAAATTATTTACACTTGATGCAATATAGTTCTAAATCAATGTTATTCACAAGTCTCATGACACAGTGGGCAAAATGATAAATGTGTTGAAAACAGAATAGAATAAACTACATATAACAAATGTTTTAATATAAATTTTTTTCATTATAAATTTATATTAGAGATCTTAGTTTCCAATAGATTATTTCACACTCCATCCCACTGTCTAATGGTCTTAAGTAGTCTAAAATAATAAAAAAACTCAAGTTGTTTCTGTTCATTAAATTATAATTTAGTTACTGTATTATTTTGTTGCTAATTATCAATTATTTATTAATAAAATTAAATTCTTTATCTTGATGTTAAACATTTTGACGTTAAAATCGTGGTTATTAGAAATATTGTTTTATTTCATCAGAAGAAAAAAATCTTTTTTCTTTAAAAAAATTATCACAAATTTCAAGAGAAGAATATTTGATCCTTGACTATTGTAATTAAAATTTGATTAAAATTTTAAATTATTTATAATAGAGTTCGTTTACATTTAAATTTTTGTTAAACTTAGCATCGTAATACAAAGTCCAATTTTATTAATCACCTTTTGCAAACATTTTCTTTGAGTTTTATTTGCTTAGTCCTTTCTTAAAACTTCTTCACTTTTCACAGTGAAAATGAAATATTTTCCGAAATTTAAATGTCCTTCGTTTTTTTTAACCGCCCAACTATTTTTCGTTCTTAACTCCTCGAAATTTCGTTATAAACTAATATATCACCGATAAATTATTCAAATTTGATTGAATAAAAGCTGACGGCAAAAGCATTTGAAACTGATAGGAGAGCACATGAAGTTAGATTAAAATATTATCGGTAAAAAAATTGGTCAAAACAAAATATAAATTTGCTTAAATATTAACAAAAATACAATTTATATCGAAAGATAACGAAGACCAAGTGAAGGGTTATTTTAAATTTTACACTAACTAGAAAAGAACTAGAATGGAACTAGAATAGAACAAGAACAGAACTAGAACAGAACTAAAACAGAACTAGAACAGAACTAAAACAGAACTAGAACAGAACTAGAACAGAACTAGAACAGAACTAGAACAGAACTAGAACAGAACTAGAACAGAACTAGAACAGAACTAGAACAGAACTAGAACTGAACTAGAACAGAACTGGAACAGAACTGGAACAGAACTGGAACAGAACTAGAACAGAACTAGAACAGAACTAGAACAGAACTAGAACAGAACTAGAACAGAACTAGAACAGAACTAGAACAGAACTAGAACAGAACTAGAACAGAACTAGAACAGAACTAGAACAGAACTAGAACAGAACTAGAAAAGAACTGGAACAGAACTAGAACAGAAAGAACAGAACTAGAACAGAACTAGAACAGAACTAGAACAGAACTAGAACAGAACTAGAACAGAACTAGAACAGAACTAGAACAGAACTAGAACAGAACTAGAACAGAACTAGAACAGAACTAGAACAGAACTAGAACAGAACTAGAACAGAACTAGAACAGAACTAGAACAGAACTAGAACAGAACTAGAACAGAACTAGAACAGAACAGAACTAGAACAGAACTAGAACAGAACTAGAACAGAACTAGAACAGAACTAGAACAGAACTAGAACAGAACTAGAACAGAACTAGAAACAGAACTAGAACAGAACTAGAACAGAACTAGAACAGAACTAGAACAGAACTAGAACAGAACTAGAACAGAACTAGAACAGAACTAGAACAGAACTAGAACAGAACTAGAACAGAACTGGAACAGAACTGGAACAGAACTGGAACAGAACTAGAACAGAACTAGAACAGAACTAAAACAGAACTAGAACAGAACTAGAACAGAACTAGAACAGAACTAGAACAGAACTAGAACAGAACTAGAACAGAACTAGAACAGAACAGAACTGAACTAGAACAGAACTGGAATAGAACTGGAACAGAACTGGAACAGAACTGGAACAGAACTAGAACAGAACTAGAACAGAACTAGAACAGAACTAGAACAGAACTAGAACAGAACTAGAACAGAACTAGAACAGAACTAGAACAGAACTAGAACAGAACTAGAACAGAACTAGAACAGAACTAGAACAGAACTAGAACAGAACTAGAACAGAACTAGAACAGAACTAGAACAGAACTAGAACAGAACTAGAACAGAACTAGAACAGAACTAGAACAGAACTAGAACAGAACTAGAACAGAACTAGAAAAGAACTGGAACAGAACTAGAACAGAACTAAACAGAACTAGAACAGAACTAGAACAGAACTAGAACAGAACTAGAACAGAACTAGAACAGAACTAGAACAGAACTAGAACAGAACTAGAACAGAACTAGAACAGAACTAGAACAGAACTAGAACAGAACTAGAACAGAACTAGAACAGAACTAGAACAGAACTAGAACAGAACTAGAACAGAACTAGAACAGAACTAGAACAGAACTAGAACAGAACTAGAACAGAACTAGAACAGAACTAGAACAGAACTAGAACAGAACTAGAACAGAACTAGAACAGAACAGAACTAGAACAGAACTAGAACAGAACTAGAACAGAACTAGAACAGAACTAGAACAGAACTAGAAACAGAACTAGAACAGAACTAGAACAGAACTAGAACAGAACTAGAACAGAACTAGAACAGAACTAGAACAGAACTGGAACAGAACTGGAACAGAACTAGAACAGAACTAGAACAGAACTAGAACAGAACTAGAACAGAACTAAAACAGAACTAAAACAGAACTAGAACATAACTAGAACAGAACTAGAACAAACTAGAACAGAACTAGAACAGAACTAGAACAGAACTAGAACAGAACTAGAACAGAACTAGAACAGAACTAGAACAGAACTAGAACAGAACTAGAACAGAACTAGAACAGAACTAGAACAGAACTAGAACAGAACTAGAACAGAACTAGAACAGAACTAGAACAGAACTAGAACAGAACTAGAACAGAACTAGAACAGAACTAGAACAGAACTAGAACAGAACTAGAACAGAACTAGAACAGAACAGAACTAGAACAGAACTAGAACAGAACTAGAACAGAACTAGAACAGAACTAGAACAGAACTAGAACAGAACTAGAACAGAACTAGAACAGAACTAGAACAGAACTAGAACAGAACTAGAACAGAACTAGAACAGAACTAGAACAGAACTAGAACAGAACTAGAACAGAACTAGAACAGAACTAGAACAGAACTAGAACAGAACTAGAACAGAACTAGAACAGAACTAGAACAGAACTAGAACAGAACTAGAACAGAACTAGAACAGAACTAGAACAGAACTAGAAACAGAACTAGAACAGAACTAGAACAGAACTAGAACAGAACTAGAACAGAACTAGAACAGAACTAGAACAGAACTAGAACAGAACTAGAACAGAACTAGAACAGAACTAGAACAGAACTAGAACAGAACTAGAACAGAATTAGAACAGAACTAGAACAGAACTAGAACAGAACTAGAACAGAACTAGAACAGAACTAGAACAGAACTAGAACAGAACTAGAACTAGAACAGAACTAGAACAGAACTAGAACAGAACTAGAACAGAACTAGAACAGAACTAGAACTAGAACAGAACTAGAACAGAACTAGAACAGAACTAGAACAGAACTAGAACAGAACTAGAACAGAACTAGAACAGAACTAGAACAGAACTAGAACTAGAACAGACTCGAACTAGAACAGAACTAGAACAGAACTAGAACAGAACTAGAACAGAACTAGAACAGAACTAGAACAGAACTAGAACAGAACTAGAACAGAACTAGAACAGAACTAGAACAGAACTAGAACAGAACTAGAACAGAACTAGAACAGAACTAGAACAGAACTTGAACAGAATTAGAACAGAACTAGAACAGAACTTGAACAAAACTAGAATAGAACTAGAACAGAACTTGAACAGAACTAGAACAGAACTAGAACAGAACTAGAACAGAACTAGAACAGAACTAGAACAGAACTAGAACAGAACTAGAACAGAACTAGAACAGAACTAAACAGAATAAAGAACTAAAACAGGAACTAAACAGAACTAGAACAGAACTAGAACAGAACTAGAACAGAACTAGAACAGAACTAGAACAGAACTAGAACAGACTAGAACAGAATTAGAATAGAACTAGAACAGAACTTGAACAGAACTAGAACAGAATTAGAACTGAACTAGAACTGAACTAGAACTGAACTAGAACAGAACTAGAACAGAACTAGAGTAGAACTAGAATAGAACTAGAACAGAATTAGAACAGAACTAGAACAGAACTAGAACAGAACTAGAACAGAACTAGAAAAGAACTAGAACAGAACTAGAACAGAACTAGAACAGAACTAGAACAGAACTAAAACAGAACTAGAACAGAACTAAAACAGAACTAAAACAGAACTAGACAGAACTAGAACAGAACTAGAACAGAACTAGAACAGAACTAGAACAGAACTAGACCAGAACTAGAACAGAACTAGAACAGAACTAGAACAGAACTAGAACAGAACTAGAACAGAACTAGAACAGAACTAGAACAGAACTAGAACAGAACTAGACAGAACTAGAACAGAACTAGAACAGAACTAGAACAGAACTAGAACAGAACTAGAACAGAACTAGAACAGAACTAGAACAGAACTAGAACAGAAACTAGAACAGAACTAGAACAGAACTAGAACAGAACAGAACAGAACTAGAACAGAACTAGAACAGAACTAGAACTAGAACAGTAACTAGAACAGAACTAGAAACAGAACTACGAACTAGAAATAGAACTAGAACAGAACTAGAACAGAAATAGAACTAGTGAACTAGAACAGAACTAAAAACGAACCTGGAAAATAAACGTGAGAACTGAATATATTAAAACTAGCTCAGAACCAGAACTAATTCAGAAGAAAACTTAAATGAATTAGAACTTAATTAGCAATAAACTAGTTCAGAGGTATTAATCATATTTAAATTTAGCCAACAATAGAAACTTCTTAATGCTTATCTAAGATAACAAAATTAGCTGGAAAAGGTGCTCCAATTTTCATACAAAACTTAAACAGTTTTTTAAATTAATTTACAGACTATTAGTTATAAAAAAATTAATAATGCTTGTCATTATTTATTACTTTAATTTAAAAAAATTTAAAGCTAAAGCTCGTGGGTGGTTTGTTAGACAAAACTTTAGACCCAATTGGCGGTAAAATTTCAAAAATCAAATTTTTTTATTCAATCAATTTGAAATCATAGTAGTATTTGGAATATTTATAAACAATTGTGTTTAAGTTAAATGATTGATTGTTAAAAAAAAAAACTAAAAAAAATCTGATGTATTAGTTGACAATTAGCGAAGACGCCGGGGCATTAGGAAATTTTAGCCAATATTTCATAAGTTTGGGCATGACTCAGAAAAATACTATATTTATGGGTAAAATGTTATACTTTGGGTAAAATGTTTATGTTATCAAAATTTATTTTAAATGCAAGCGCCCTAAGGTAGGCAATAGGTGGACTACTATAATATATTTAACCCTCTAAAGGGACCAACTATTAAACGGTACAATATTTTACTACCTCAATTTTCTCACAATGATAAAACCTTTACAAAGTTGAAAAATTGTTTCAGAAACGGAATGAAAGATTTTTTCAAATTCTTTTATAAACTTTAAATTAACATTCAATTTATTTATTATTATTATTATTAGTAATTTTTTTTAAATTCATACAGAGTTTCAGATACAAGAGCAATAATTAGATATACTTTAACATCATTCATTTAAATCGCTTTAATCGTTTTGTCGTTTAACAACCGAAAGCTGTGGGCCAATCACAAACGCCCAAGTTGCCGTTGAACATCAAAGGACTGCTGCACGAACGTTCAACTTCACATTCACACTGACAGATCACATAATTGGCACTGCACTTATTTTTGGCATCGGTGAAATAGGTGCCGTCGGGTTTTCCAACACAACGACCGCCATTGGCACAATGGGTACCGGAAGGACCGGCACTGGGGCCACTTGGTGGTGTATAGGGTTTATCGCATTTGGCATTTTCGGGGAAATCACATGAGCCGGTAGCTGAGTTGTAGTGTAGATTATTGGGACATTCGAAAATCACCTGTTGATTGTTTTGGCAAACGATGAACTGTTGGCAGGTATCGCCAGGAAGCTTGGAGCCATTTGGTTTGCCGCAGCAGACACCTTCACACTCGGTGGGTGTAGTTGGTCCGGGTATAGTTGGGGTAACCTTACCGGGGGTTGGAGTGGGTGTAGGAGTTGGTGTAGGAGTGGGTGTTGGAGTGGGTGTTGGAGTGGGTGTTGGAGTGGGTGTTGGTGTGGGTGTTGGTGTGGGTGTTGGAGTGGGTGTAGGAGTAGGAGTGGGTGTTGGAGTAGGAGTGGGTGTAGGAGTTGGAGTGGGTGTTTGTCCACAGGGAGTTGTTGGAGTGGGTGTAGGAGTTGGTGTTGGAGTGGGTGTTTGTTCACAGGGAGTAGTGGTTGGTTTTGGAGTTGTAGTTGGTTTGGGAGTAGTAGTTGGTTCTGGTGTACTTTCACAGGGAGTTGTGGTTAGTTTTGGTGTTGTAGTTGGTTTTGGAGTTGTAGTGGGTTTTGGAGTTGTAGTGGGTTTTGGAGTTGTGGTGGGCTTTGGTGTTGTAGTTGGTTTTGGAGTTGTAGTTGGTTTGGGAGTAGTAGTTGGTTCTGGTGTACTCTCACAGGGAGTTGTAGTGGGCTTTGGTGTGTGGTTGGCTTGGGAGTTGTAGTTGGTTTTGGAGTTGTGGTTGGTTTTGGAGTTGTAGTTGGTTCAGGTGTACTCTCACAGGGAGTTGTTGTAGGTTTTGGAGTTGTAGTGGGCTTTGGTGTTGTGGTTGGCTTGGAGTTGTAGTTGGTTTTGGAGTTGTGGTTGGTTTTGGAGTTGTAGTTGGTTCAGGTGTACTCTCACAGGGAGTTGTTGTAGGTTTTGGAGTTGTAGTGGGCTTTGGTGTTGTGGTTGGCTTGGGAGTTGTAGTTGGTTTTGGAGTTGTGGTTGGTTTTGGAGTTGTAGTTTGGTTCAGGTGTACTCTCACAGGGAGTTGTTGTAGGTAGTTGTAGTTGGTTTGTGGAGTTGGGAGTGGGTTTGGGAGTTGTAGTTGGTTCTGGTGTACTCACAGGGAGTTGTAGTGGGCTTTGGTGTTGTGGTTGGTTTGGGAGTTGTGGTTGGTTTTGGGAGTCAGTGGTTGGTTGGGGCAGTTGTAGTTGGTTTGGGAGTTGTAGTTGGTTTGGGGAGTTGTAGTTGGGTCTGGTGTACTCTCACAGGGCAGTTGTAGTGGGGCTTTGGTGTTGTGGTTGGTTGGGGGTTGTAGTTGGCTTGGGAGTTGTAGTTGGTTCTGGTGTACTCTCACAGGGAGTTGTAGTGGGTTTTGGAGTTGTTGTTGGTTTGGGAGTTGTTGTTTTTTTGGAGTTGTAGTTGGTTTGGGAGTTGTTGTTGGTTTTGGAGTTGTAGTTGGTTCTGGTGTACTTTCACAGGGAGTTGTAGTGGGTTTTGGAGTTGTGGTGGGCTTTGGTGTTGTTGTTGGTTTTGGAGTCGTAGTTGGCTTTGGTGTTGTAGTTGGTTTCGGAGTAGTAGTAGGTTTTGGGGTTGTTGTTGGTGCTGCTGGCGTTTCGCAGGGTGTGCTTACTTCTGGCTCATTTGGTTTGGGAGTCGTTGTATTGGGTTTTGGTGTTGTAACATTGCAACAAGCATCACAATCACACGATTCACATTGAGTTGTAGCAGCAAACACTTCCGCATATCTGCAATTCGATCTCGAAGGTAAATCACACATTTCCAATTCGCGATTGAAGTGTAAACCTTTGGGACATTCTCTTACAATAACGCGACGATTACGAGAACAAACGAGAAATTTCGAACAACTTGTTGGCAACGCAATACGTTGTCCAACATTATCCGCACTGCAAACGCTAGCCGAAGTGTAATCCACCAATGCTAGCACAGCAAAAGCTAATGAAATTAATGATAATTTCATATTTTCTTTTATATTTTTAAACTAGGCGACTTTTCGAAATTTTCTTTTTTTCAGCAAAATAATAATGCTCTTCTTTTTAAATTTTAAAAAAAGACAAGAAAGAAACTTGCCTTTTGCGAAACTAGCTAATTGATAGGTATGAATTGCAAATGTATATTGCCTGGCTTTTTATATTATTGGCCAAAGAGATGCTGCAGGCTTCACTGATAAACGAGAAAAAAATCACTTGTAGCCTAATTCAAAATATGTGTAAGTAAAAGCAAGTGCTGTTTAATTGCTTTTTGTTTATTTTTTATATTCTATATGGAAAAATATATAGAATTTTTACTAAAAATAAAACAAAACAACTTCACCAAAAGTTATCAAATAATTGATCTTATATATTTTATTTTTTATCAAAATGATAACAGTTCGCAACTAAAATGTAGCAAACACAAGTGATAAGTGCAGATTTTTTAACAATTTTGTTAAGAACTGGAACAGAACTAGAACACAACCTGAACATAAATAGTACAGAACTAGAACAGACCTAGAATAGAACTAGAGCAGAACTAGAACCGAATAGAACTGAACTAGAACTGAACTAAAACTGAACTAGAACTGAACTAGAACTGAACTAGAACTGAACTAGAACTGAACTGAACTAGAACTGAAACTAGAACTGAACTAGAACTGAACTAGAAACTGAACTAGAACTGAACTAGAACTGAACTAGAACTGAACTAGAACTGAACTAGAACTGAACTAGAACTGAACTAGAACTGAACTAGAACTGAACTAGAACTGAACTAGAACTGACTAGAACTGAACTAGAACTGAACTAGAACTGAACTAGAACTGAACTAGAACTGAACTAGAACTGAACTAGAACTGAACTAGAACTGAACTAGACTACTGAACTAGAACTGAACTAGAACTGAACTAGAACTGAACTAGAACTGAACTAGAACTGAACTAGAACTGAACTAGAACTGAACTAGAACTGAACTAGAACTGAACTAGAACTGAACTAGAACGAACTAGAAACTAGAACTGAACTAGAACTGACTAGAACTGACTAGAACTGAACTAGAACTGAACTAGAACTGAACCAGAACTGAACTAGAACTGAACTAGAACTGAACTACTAGAACTGAACTAGAACTGAACTAGAACATGAACTAGAACTGAACTAGAACTGAACTAGAACTGACTAGAACTGAACTAGAACTGAACTAGAACTAGAACTGAACTAGAACTGAACTAGAACTGAACTAGAACTGAACTAGAACTGAACTAGAACTGAACTAGAACTGAACTAGAACTGAACTAGAACTGAACTAGAACTGAACTAGAACTGAACTAGAACTGAACTAGAACTGAACTAGAACTGAACTAGAACTGAACTAAGAACTGAAACTAGAACTGAACTAGAAACTGAACTATAACTGAACTAGAACTGAACTAGAACTGAACTAGAACTTGAACTAGAACTGAACTAGAACTGAACTAGAATGAACTGAACTGAACTAGAACTGAACTAGAACTGAACTAGAACTGAACTAGAACTGAACTAGAACTGAACTAGAACTGAACTAGAACTGAACTAGAACTGAACTAGAACTGAACTAGAACTGAACTAGAACTGAACTAGAACTGAACTAGAACTGAACTAGAACTGAACTAGAACTGAACTAGAACTGAACTAGAACTGAACTGAAAACTGAACTAAACTGAACTAGAACTGAACTAGAACTGAACTAGAACTGAACTAGAACTGAACTAGAACTGAACTAGAACTAGAACTGAACTAGAACTGAACTAGAACTGAACTAGAACTGAACTAGAACTGAACTAGAACTGAACTAGAACTGAACTAGAACTGAACTAGAACTGAACTAGAACTGAACTTGAACTGAGCTAGAACTGAACTAGAACTGAACTAGAACTGAACTAACTGAACTAGAACTGAACTAGAACTGAACTAGAACTGAACTAGAACTGAACTATTCGTAATAATTTTTCAAATTAATAACTATGAGTTTTTAACAAAAATAGAATTTATTATTAGCTTATAATTTGCAATTTACATTATGAGGGTAGTTACAGGTCAACGACTGTTGATCCCAGTACAAACCCTTCGAACAATTCATCTCAACCTCACACTCACATTGACATATAACATACTTAGAGCAACTGTTAAGTGAGGGGAACATAGTGCCCTCAGCTTGCCCAACACAACGTCCTCCACTGGGACAGGCAATGCCCGATGGACCGGCAGTGGGACCAGAAGGTGGTTGATATGGCCAAGGACATTTATAGTTTTGGGGATAGTCGCAGTATTCTTTGATAGGATTGTAGACAAGATTATTGGGGCAAAGAATTTCGACGGCACAACCATAGTTGCATTTGTAAAATTTATTGCATTCGCCATCAACGGGGAATAGAGTGCCCTCAGGTTGTTCGTTGCAGATTTTAACATCATTGTTACAAATAACGTTGGAGTTATTTCCATTGCCATTACCACTACCTTCACCACCCTCGTTCACAGGCACACAAATCAGTAATTGGTTATCGAACTGAGAACCGGCAGGACAAGTTTTTTTAGTCTCACACTCACATTCGCAAACGATATAACCATTGCTTTTGGGATCGGCAAAAATTGTGCCATCAGCTTGACCGGCACACTTGCCAGGTTTGGTACAGGTTACACCAGAAGGACAAGATACATCCTCATGGACACAAATCAGTAATTGTTCATCAAACTTAGAACCGGCAGGACAAGATTTTTTAGTCTCACACTCACATTCACAAACTATATAACCATTACTTTTGGGATCAGCAAAAATAGTGCCATCAGCTTGACCGGCACACTTGCCAGGTTTGGTACAGGTTACACCAGAAGGACAAGATACATCCTCATGGACACAAATCAGTAATTGTTCATCAAACTTAGAACCGGCAGGACAAGATTTTTTAGTCTCACACTCACATTCACAAACTATATAACCATTACTTTTGGGATCAGCAAAAATAGTGCCATCAGCTTGACCGGCACACTTGCCAGGTTTGGTACAGGTTACACCAGAAGGGCAAGACACCTGACCACCGTTTCCTCCATTTTCATTGCCACCCTCATGTGCGCAAGTTTGCAGTTTTTCATCAAACTTAGTACCAACGGGACAGGGCATATCAATTTCACACTCGCACTGACACACAGTATAGCCATCGCCCTTTGAACTAGCAAACATAGTGCCATCCGGTTTACCTGCACACTTTCCGCTCTGCACACAAGTAACCCCCGAAGGACCAGTAGTACCACCAGTACCACTCTCATTCACTTGTACACAAGATTGCTGTTCTTCATCAAACTTAGAACCGGCAGGACAGGTTTTTTTAATCTCACACTCACATTCACATACGATATAACCATTGCTCTTGGGATCAGCAAAAATAGTGCCATCAGCTTGACCGGCACACTTTCCAGGTTTGGTACAGGTTACACCAGAAGGACAAGATACATCCTCATGGACACAAATCAGTAATTGTTCATCAAACTTAGAACCAGCAGGACATGATTTTTTGGTCTCACACTCACATTCACAAACTATATAACCATTGCTTTTGGGATCAGCAAAAATAGTGCCATCAGCTTGACCGGCACACTTGCCAGGTTTGGTACAGGTTACACCAGAAGGACAAGATACATCCTCATGGACACAAATCAGTAATTGTTCATCAAACTTAGAACCGGCAGGACAAGATTTTTTAGTCTCACACTCACACTCACAAACTATATAACCATTACTTTTGGGATCAGCAAAAATAGTGCCATCAGCTTGACCGGCACACTTGCCAGGTTTGGTACAGGTTACACTAGAAGGGCAAGACACCTGACCACCGTTTCCTCCATTTTCATTGCCACCCTCATGTGCGCAAGTTTGCAGTTTTTCATCAAACTTAGTACCAACGGGACAGGGCATATCAATTTCACACTCGCACTGACACACAGTATAGCCATTGCCCTTTGAACTAGCAAACATAGTGCCATCCGGTTTACCTGCACACTTTCCGCGCTGAGCACAAGTAACACCTGAAGGACCAGTAGTACCGCCAGTACCACTCTCATTCACATGAACACAAGTTTGCTGTTTTCCATCAAACTTAGTACCAACGGGGACAGGGTCTTTCGATTTCACATTCACATTGGCATACAACAAATCCATTAGTCTTAGTACTAGCAAACATAACACCATCCGATTGCCCGGCACACTTGCCGGATTGAGCACACGCAACACCCGATGGACCAGTGTGCTGAGGAGAAGCTAATTCCAGACCGTTAGCTAAGACTAAGCTTAGGCTAACAGATAGCAGAATAACACTGCCAGCTAGAAAAATATATTTTTCAATAAATTTTGTAAATTATACTTAATTTTGAACTCACTTTTCAACATGTTGACCGTTTAAACTTTCAATGCGAATAACTTATTTTGGCACGTCTATGCAAGGTTTTATACATGTGTATTGAAATATTTCTGGAAGTAACATATCTCTATAAAAGTGATTAGTTTAAGAGATTATAATTTCAATAACGAATCCGATATTGAAATAGAGGGCGATTCAATAAATACTGTTGATTTTGGGGGGCATGAAATGTTTAACAATGAATATTATTAGAAATGAACTAGAATAGAACTAGAACAGAACTAGAACAGAACTAGAACAGAACTAGAACAGAACTAGAACAGAACTAGAACAGAACTAGAACAGAACTAGAACAGAACTAGAACAGAACTAGAACAGAACTAGAACAGAACTAGAACAGAACTAGAACAGAACTAGAACAGAACTAGAACAGAACTAGAACAGAACTAGAACAGAACTAGAACAGAACTAGAACAGAACTAGAACAGAACTAGAACAGAACTAGAACAGAACTAGAACAGAACTAGAACAGAACTAGAACAGAACTAGAACAGAACTAGAACAGAACTAGAACAGAACTAGAACAGAACTAGACAGAACTAGAACAGAACTAGAACAGAACTAGAACAGAACTAGAACTAGAACAGAACTAGAACTAGAACAGAACTAGAACAGAACTAGACAGAACTAGAACGAACTAGAACAGAACTAGAACAGAACTAGAACAGAACTAGAACAGAACTAGAACAGAACTAGAACAGAACTAGAACAGAACTAGAACAGAACTAGAACAGAACTAGAACAGAACTAGAACAGAACTAGAACAGAACTAGAACAGAACTAGAACAGAACTAGAACAGAACTAGAACAGAACTAGAACAGAACTAGAACAGAACTAGAACAGAACTAGAACAGAACTAGAACAGAACTAGAACAGAACTAGAACAGAACTAGAACAGAACTAGAACAGAACTAGAACAGAACTAGAACAGAACTAGAACAGAACTAGAACAGAACTAGAACAGAACTAGAACAGAACTAGAACAGAACTAGAAACAGAACTAGAACAGAACTAGAACAGAACTAGAACAGAACTAGAACAGAACTAGAACAGAACTAGAACAGAACTAGTAACAGAACTAGAACAGAACTAGAACAGAACTAGAACAGAACTAGAACAGAACTAGAACAGAACTAGAACAGAACTAGAACAGAACTAGAACAGAACTAGAACAGAACTAGAACAGAACTAGAACAGAACTAGAACAGAACTAGAACAGAACTAGAACAGAACTAGAACAGAACTAGAACAGAACTAGAACAGAACTAGAACAGGAACCTAGAACAGAACTAGAACAGAACTAGAACAGAACTAGAACAGAACTAGAACAGAACTAGAACAGAACTAGAACAGAACTAGAAAGAACTAGAACAGAACTAGAACAGAACTAGAACAGAACTAGAACTAGAACTAGAACTAGAACAGAACTAGAACAGACTAGAACAGAACTAGAACAGAACTAGAAACAGAACTAGAACCGAACTAGAACAGAACTAGAACAGAACTAGAACAGAACTAGAACAGAACTAGACAGACCCAGAACAGACTAGAACAAACAGAACAGAACTAGAACCAAGAACTAGAACAGAACTAGAACAGAACTAGAACAGAACTAGAACAGAACTAGAAGAGAACTAGAACAGAACTAGAACCGAACTAGAACAGAACTGGAATAGAATTAGAACATAACTAAAACAGAACTAGAAATCAACTAAAACTGAACAACATGATTGAAAAGGAAATGAACTCGATCTCAAAGCTAAAATATAAGTTATCTTGCAAGGTACTCTTTTTACTTTATTTGTAATTACTTTTTACATATTTTTTTTTTAATTAATAAGTTTGAGATTTTTAATAAAATGTAATCTATTATTTGCTTATAATTTGCAATTAACATTTTGAGGATAGTTACATGTCAACAATTGTTGATCCCAGTACAAACCGCCCGAACAATTCATCTCTACTTCACACTCACATTGACATATCACATACTTAGAGCAACTGTTCAGTGAGGGGAACATAGTGCCCTCAGCTTGACCCACACAACGTCCACCATTGGGACAAGCAATACCCGATGGACCGGCAGTGGGACCAGATGGTGGTTGATATGGCCATGGACATTTATAGTTTTGTGGATAGTCACAGTATTCGGTGGCGGGATTATAGACAAGATTATTGGGACAAAGGATTTCGACAGCACAACCATAGTTGCATTTGTAGAATTTATTACAGGCGCCATCGATGGGAAAGAGTGCTCCTTCGGTTTCATTTTTACAGATTTGTACATCATTAGAGCAAGTAACATTTTGTGGGATTTCATTGCCACTACCACTTCCATTTTCGCTGCCATTACCACTACCGCTTCCGTTTTCATTTCCACTGCCACTTCCGTTTCCACTTTCACTGCCGCTTCCATTTCCACTACCACTTCCATTTTCACTGCCGCTTCCATTTCATTGCCGCTTCCATTTTCACTGCCATTTCCACTGCCACTTCCGTTACCACTGCCGCTTCCACTTCACTGCCGCTTCCATTTCCACTTCCGCTTCCATTTTCACTGCCGCTTCCATTTTCACTGCCGTTTCCATTTCCACTTCCATTTTCACTATTGCTTCCATTACCACCACCCTCAGCATGAGCACAAGTCAACAGTTGGTCATCAAATTTAGTACCATTGGGACAAGGTCTCTCTATCTCACACTCACACTGACACACAATATAACCGCTGCCCTTAGAATCAGCAAACATTGTGCCATCTGGTTTACCAGCACATTTACCGGGCTGGGCACATGCTACACCAGATGGACCAGTTGCTGGAGGTATTGACTGCCAGGGACAGTCAACATTTTCGGGATAATCACACTTCTGAGTTGTCAGATTATATTGCAAATTATTAGGACAGGTGATTATATTGGCACAACCACCTACACAAACAATATATTGATTGCACGTGCCGTCGACATATGAAACATTACCATCAGGTTTGTCCAGACAATCGGTTATATTGTTAGAACAATTGTTCTCTGTGGCAGGTGTTTCGGGAGTGGCTGGGGTTTCGGGCGTAGCAGGAGTTTCAGGAGTTGCTGGGGTTTCGGGAGTTGCAGGAGTTTCGGGAGTGGCTGGGGTTTCGGGAGTGGATGGGGGTTTCGGGAGTGGCTGGGCTTTCGGGAGTAGCAGGAGTTTCAGGAGTGGCTGGTGTTTCGGGAGTTGCAGGAGTTTCCGGTGTTTCAGGCGTGGCTGGAGTTTCTGGTGTCTCAGGCGTTGCAGGAGTTTCCGGTGTTGCAGGAGTTTCAGGGGTTTCTGGTGTACCTGGTGTTTCAGGTGTAGCAGGAGTTCCAGGACACTCCGGTGTAGGAGTTCCGGAGTAGCTGGTGTTTCAGGAGTCGCCGGTGTAACTGGACATTCCGGATTTATAACACATCCAAACTGAGCACAACAAGCTGAACAATCTGGATTCTCAATAGCCAAATTTATATACTCCAATATCGCAGTAAGCCCGTTGCCTTAAATCACACTCTCCCTTAAAAACGATTGAAGTGTAATCCTAAGGGACAATTAACTATACGTTCACTAATGCCATTTTCACACACCACAAACTTATTACAATCCGCTGGATGAGCCAAACGTACTCCATTCATTTGATACTCGCAAATATCCACAGCCAACGTAGGGCCCATTACGATGCCTAGGCCCAGCAAACACAAAGCACTTTGTACTAAAAATTTAAATCACGAAATCGGTTAGGTATATCATTACTAAAAAAGTTTTTTCTTTTTTAATTTACCTTTGAACATTTCAACAATTTCCTCCGTTCTTCCAAATATCTTCAAAAGTTTTTATTATTTATTCTTACTAACGCTTCCTCTGTAATATTTCAACAACTACTGTTGAATCGTTTTGTCTTATATTATATACACGGATATTTTTTTCGAATTATCTGAAACATTGACTAATAGATGAATATTTGATAATGTTTATGTTGTCAAATATCAATTAAAAATTTGTAATTACAGTCTGTCCGTCTGGCTGTTTACATGAACAGGGTGTACTGCCAAGAGATTTGAGGTAGAGCTAGCACAGAACTAGAACAGAACAGAACAACTAGAACAGAACTAGCAGAACTAGAACAAACTAGAACAGAACTAGAACAGAACTAGAACAGAACTAGAACAGAACTAGAACAGAACTAGAACAGAACTAGAACAGAACTAGAACAACTAGAACAGAACTAGAACAGAACTAGAACAGAACTAAACAGAACTAGAACAACTAGAACAGAACTAGAACAGAACTAGAACAGAACTAGAACAGAACTAGAACAGAACTAGAACAGAACTAGAACAGAACTAAAAGAACAGAACTAGAACAGACTAGAACAGAACTGAACAGAACTAGAACAGAACAGAACTAGAAAGAACTAGACAGAACTAGAACAGAACTAGAACACAATAGAACAGAACTAGAACAGAACTAGAACAGAACTAGAACAGAACTAGAACAGAACTAGAACAGAACTAGAACAGAACTAGAACAGAACTAGAACAGAACTAGAACAGAACTAGAACAGAACTAGAACAGAACTAGAACAGAACTAGAACAGAACTAGAACAGAACTAGAACAGAACTAGAACAGAACTAGAACAGAACTAGAACAGAACTAGAATAGAACTAGAACAGAACTAGAACGAACTAGAACAGAACTAGAACAGAACTAGAACAGAACTAGAACAGAACTAGAACAGAACTAGAACAGAACTAGAACAGAACTAGAACAGAACTAGAACAGAACTAGAACAGAACTAGAACAGAACTAGAACAGAACTAGAACAGAACTAGAACAAACTAGAACAGAACTAGAACAGAACTAGAACAGAACTAGAACAGAACTAGAACAGAACTAGAACAGAACAGAACTAGACAACTAGAACAGAACTAGAACAGAACTAGAACAGAACTAGAACAGAACTAGAAAGACTAGAACAGAACTAGAACAGAACTAGAACAGAACTAGAACAGAACTAGAACAGCTAGAAAAACTAGAACAGAACTAGAACAGAACTAGAACAGAACTAGAACTAGAACAGAACTAGAACAAACTAGAACTAGACGAGACAGAACTAGAACAGAACTAGAAGAACTCGAACAGAACTAGAAACAGAACTAGAACAGAACTAGAACAGAACTAGAACAGAACTAGAACAGAACTAGAACAGAACTAGAACAGAACTAGAACAGAACTAGAACAGATACTAGAACGACTAGAACAGAACTAGAACAGAACTAGAACAGAACTAGAAACAGAACTAGAACAGAACTAGAACGAACTTAGAACAGAACTAGAACAGAACTAGAACAGAACTAGAACAGAACTTTAAAAGAACAGAACTAGAAAGAACTAGACAGAACAGAACTAGAACTCGCAACAGAACTAGAACAGAACTAGAACAGAACTAGAAACAGAACTAGAACAGAACTAGAACAGACCTAGAACAGAAACTAGAACAGAACTAGAACAGAACTAGAACAGAACTAGAACAGGAACAGAACAGAACTAGAACAGAACTAGAACAGAACTAGAACAGACTCGAACAAACTAGAACAGAAACTAGAACAGAACTAGAACAGAACTAGAACATAACTAGAACAGAACTAGAACTAGAACAGAACTAGAACGAACTAGAACAGAACTAGAAACAGAACTAGAACAGAACTAGAACAGAACTAGAACAGAACTAGAACGAAACTAGAACAGAAACTAGAACAGAACTAGAACAGAACTAGAACAGAACTAGAACAGAACTAGAACAGAACTAGAACAGAACTAGAACAGAAACTAGAACAGAACTAGAACAGAACTAGAAAACAGAAAGACAGAACTAGAACAGAACTAGAAAACAGAACTAGAAACAGAACTAGAACAGAACTAGAACAGAACTAGAACAGAACTAGAACAGAACTAGAACAGAACTAGAACAGAATAGAACAGAACTAGAACAGAACTAGAACAGAACTAGAACAGAAACTAGAACATAACTAGAACAGAACTAGAACATAACTTGAAAACAACTAGAACACAACTCGAAAAATAACACCCCTGTCGCATTACTTCCCTAATTATTATCATTGATTAAATTTTTTTTTGGCATTGTTTTCTTTTTCTTTGCCGGCTGATAATTATTCGTACTAACACAATTTTGTTTTATTTCTTTCAAGCGTCTAGTATTGATTTCAGAGAACAGATTTTTTTAGTTGAGTTAATAATGTTGTCTTATCTTCTATGGAAAGGAAAAACGTAGAACAACAGATACTACTTTTAATTGAACAATATTATTGATTTTTGATTTAAATAAATATAATCGATGTATTTCCGTAACTACATACTACATTTGTATGCTTATGCATTCAAAATTTAGAATATGAGAGGAATTAAAAAAACAAATTTATGAGTATTTTTTGCTTTATAAAGTTAACACGTGTTAAGAAGGTTGTAAACAACTTGAGTGCGTAACGTTGCAAATTATGAGAGCAGAGGAGATTAGATAAAAGCAGTGTAATTCTATTTGAGAAATACTATGATAGTTAAAATTAATAATGGAATAGATATTTATGCTTAAGGAAATAATTAAAGGGGATTCCTAAAATTCTCGAGGTTTACTTAGTCATATGAGTTCTTCTGTCTTTCTATTGAAATAAGTTTTTTTTTTGAATTTGTGATTTCTTTGCTTTTCCAGTATTAAACTTATTGACCTATTAGAGTTCTAATTTTCATTTGTTTCATTTTTATCATGAAAATAAAAGTAAAATATTCGGAATTAAGACAAAAAACTACTTAAATGCTTTATTACTAAAAATAATCCACATTTTTTACATTGGTGTAGGACGATCATGCCCGACTATGCATTCTTACTTGTTTCACATATTTTTAGGTTGTCATCATATATGCCTTCCAAGCATTAATAAATTTAGGTTTATCTCCTTGTTTTGTACACAAACAGAAACCAGTTGATGTATCTTTAGCAGGTTTTGATCCTAGATATGTGCAAGCTCAGTACCACATAATTCCTGGAAGAGAAATATAATAGTTTAAGTAATATACAAAATTGTGTGAAATATAAATGTAATAGAACTGAACTGGAAATGAACAGAACTAAACAAGAAGTGAAATATAAATGAAATAGAACTGAACTAGAACAGAACTAACAGAACTAGAACTGAACTAGAACTGAACTAGAACTGAACTAGAACTGAACTAGAACTGAACTAGAACTGAACTAGAACTGAACTAGAACTGAACTAGAACTGAACTAGAACTGAACTAGAACTGAACTAGAACTAACTAGACTAGAACTAGAACTGAACTAGAACTGAACTAGAACTGAACTAGATCTGAACTAGAACTGAACTAGAACTGAACTGAACTAGAACTGAACTAGAACTGAACTAGAACTGAACTAGAACTGAACTAGAACTGAACTAGAACTGAACTAGAACTGAACTAGAACTGAACTAGAACTGAACTAGAACTGAACTAGAACTGAACTAGAACTGAACTAGAACTGAACTAGAACTGAACTAGAACTGAACTAGAACTGAACTAGAACTGAACTAGAACTGAACTAGAACTGAACTAGAACTGAACTAGAACTGAACTAGAACTGAACTAGAACTGAACTAGAACTGAACTAGAACTGAACTGAACTAGAACTGAACTAGAACTGAACTAGAACTGAACTAGAACTGAACTAGAACTGAACTAGAACTGAACTAGAACTGAACTAGAACTGAACTAGAACTGAACTAGAACTGAACTAGAACTGAACTAGAACTGAACTGAACTAGAACTGAACTAGAACTGAACTAGAACTGAACTGAACTGAACTGAACTAGAACTGAACTGAACTGAACTGAACTAAACTGAACTGAACTGAACTAGAACTGAACTAGAACTGAACTAGAACTGAACTAGAACTGAACTAGAACTGTACTAGAACTGAACTAGAACTGAACTAGAACTGAACTAGAACTGAACTAGAACTGAACTACTGAACTAGAACTGAACTAGAACTGACTAGAACTGAACTAGAACTGAACTAGAACTGAACTAGAACTGAACTAGAACTGAACTAGAACTGAACTAGAACTGAACTAGAACTGAACTAGAACTGAACTAGAACTGAACTAGAACTGAACTAGAACTGAACTAGAACTGAACTAGAACTGAACTAGAACTGAACTAGAACTGAACTAGAACTGAACTAGAACTGAACTAGAACTGAACTAGAACTGAACTAGAACTGAACTAGAACTGAACTAGAACTGAACTAGAACTGAACTAGAACTGAACTAGAACTGAACTAGAACTGAACTAGAACTGAACTAGAACTGAACTAAACTGAACTAGAACTGAACTAGAACTGAACTAGAACTGAACTAGAACTGAACTAGAACTGAACTAGAACTGAACTAGAAACTAGAACTGAACTAGAACTGAACTAGAACTGAACTAGAACTGAACTAGAACTGAACTAGAACTGAACTAGAACTGAACTAGAACTGAACTAGAACTGAACTAGAACTGAACTAGAACTGAACTAGAACTGAACTAGAACTGAACTAGAACTGAACTAGAACTGAACTAGAACTGAACTAGAACTGAACTAGAACTGAACTAGAACTGAACTAGAACTGAACTAGAACTGAACTAGAACTGAACTAGAACTGAACTAGAACTGAACTAGAACTGAACTAGAACTGAACTAGAACTGAACTAGAACTGAACTAGAACTGAACTAGAACTGAACTAGAACTGAACTAGAACTGAACTAGAACTGAACTAGAACTGAACTAGAACTGAACTAGAATTGAACTAGAATGAACTAGAACTGAACTAGAACTGAACTAGAACTGAACTAGAACTGAACTAGAACTGAACTAGAACTGAACTAGAACTGAACTAGAACTGAACTAGAACTGAACTAGATCTGAACTAGAACTGAACTAGAACTGAACTAGAACTGAACTAGAACTGAACTAGAACTGAACTAGAACTGAACTAGAACTGAACTAGAACTGAACTAGAACTGAACTAGAACTGAACTAGAATGAACTAGAACTGAACTAGAACTGAACTAGAACTGAACTAGAACTGAACTAGAACTGAACTAGAACTGAACTAGAACTGAACTAGAACTGAACCAGAACTGAACTAGAACTGAACTAGAACTGAACTAGAACTGAACTA